>NC_132926.1:22135825-22213325 GCF_047675955.1 Chlorocebus sabaeus
ACCAGTCCGGGCTCTACTAAAAATACAAAAATTGGCCAGGTGTGGTGGCATGTGCCTGTATACCTAGCTACTCAGGAGGCTGAGGTGGGAGGGTCACCTGGGTCTAGGAAGTTGAAGATACGGTGAGCCGAGATTGAGCCACTTGCACTCCAGCCTGTGCGACAGGAGTGAGACCCTGTCTCAAAAAAACAGGAGATTGATAGGGCTCCTGCTGTTCCAATTTAGGACAATGTGAACATCAAAAAAGAAAAATGTAGATGGAATGATAGGATTTTTAAAACTTCCTCTTCAACCCCCAACCCCCAGTATAATAATTTATTCAGAAAAGGATCATCCATTGATGTAAAGCCATTGAGCTAAAGGTTATTGAGAAACAGGATATTCACAAAGTGTCCCCTCACAGATTACTCATTAATTTCCCAGGGAAGCTGGTACCTTGAACTGGAGCAGTCTTGTGTCACCACCTTAATCAAGTGGTCTAACGTAGGCCGGTACAAAGTGACGTTGCCTAGGACTCCTGCTGTGGTCCAGTGGGTGAGGACAGAACAGTCTCTGTCGTTTTCTTGCCTGTACTGTTTGACCTTCATCTAATTGTGAGGAAACAATCAGACAGATCCAGAATGTGGAGCATTTTACAAGACAACTGGCCTAGATTCTCCCAGAGTCAGTGTCATGGAAAACAAACGAAACAAGGGGACTTCAACGATAATAGACTCCGTGTGTGAACCTAGTTTGGATTCTGGATCCAAAAACACAAAACAAAGGTTATAAAAGGCATTTTTAGGACCCCTGGAGAAAGTCAGATGTGGACTGAATGTTAGAAAATGTGATTGCATTAATGTTCATGTCTTAGAAATGCTAATAAGCATTACGATTTGTAGGAAAATGACCTCAGGAACAGATGCTGAAGTGTTCGGGGGTGGCATGTCATGTCTGCAACTTGACTAGAAATGGTCCAACAAAACCAGTATTTACAGACAGAATATACCTAGACAGAGCACACACGGATCAGGGTCAGCAAGGGCAGAGTCTGGTGAAGGGTCTTATGTGTTCATTGTTCTGTTTCATCTTTTCTCTGATTTTAAAATTTTCAAAATCAAAAGTGCATCAAAGGAGTCGGAGAGTCCGTGGCTATTGTCTGGCTTAGAAAGACTCAGAATTCTGTTCCCAGCCTCTCCCAGGGGACTCGCCTGAAGTCTTCTAGGCATCTGTTGCCTGTGCAGTTTGTTGATAAGGAGAAAGCAGCTAAATAACAGTGCTTGGCGGTGGCAGCGCTGGGGACAACGGGCCAGCCCCACTCACAGTCCTGGGAGGAGGGGAGGAAATGTCTGCCAGGCACGTGCAGCATCAGAAAACTCATAAAATCTTTTCTGGCTGCGAAATGTGTTGTGCTAGGGGATAGTCGCTAACCTGGGCTTGGCCTGGCCAGCAGTTAAAGCAGGGGCTCTGAAGTCTGCTTCTGGGTGTAGAAGCTGAGTTCTCCCAACAGCTTCTTCTCTGAGCCTCTGAGGATTGTAAAGAACCTACCTAGAAGGTTCCTGCCAGGAGCCAGTGCGTGGCCAGCTGGAAGCACAGCCCATTCTGTGTACCGGGGGCTTGTGAAGCACTTTCCGTTCTGCAGCACCATTTTGTCTTCACGTGGGACGTGGTCCTACATCATAAGCAAATAAACAGCCTGTGGAGTTTAGTGCTTGTGGGTCCAGAGCAAACTCCTGAGGATTCAGACCCAGCTCTGCCTGGCTGTGGCCTGCCGTGTGGTGCGTCCCCAGGAAGCAGAGGGAGCAGGTGAAATCAGATTCTGCAATAATCCTTGGTGCCTTCCATTGGAGGATAATCCTCTTGGGCCTGGTAGCAGAGCTCTGAAAGGTTTGAAAAGCGGGGAGGGGAGGAGGAAACTAATCTGACTGAGCACATCTGCCAGTTCTGAGAGATTGCTGGCTGCCAGCAGTGCTGTGCAAGGGTCTTAGTGCAGCCCCAGTACAGTGCACCTGCACCTCACCACCTCCTGCTCTGGGGAGGGAAAGAGAGCTCGTTTCTATTGAGGCATGCAACCAAGGCTGGCTTAGCACAAGATTCACGGAAGCTGTTGGAAAAAATAAATAAATAAAATTCTTCCTTTTAAAAACTGCACAAAGAATACATGATCATTGGAGAAAAAACTGGGAAATACAAGATCATCAGAGAAAAATTCAAATGGCCTAAAATATCTCTTTCCTGAGAGGACTATTCATTCATTTAACAAATATTTATTGGGTACCTACTATGTGCCAGGCACGTGCTGAGAACTGCCAGCACAGCAGCAAATGGGTCGGACTCAGTTCCCGTTCTTACGAGGCTTAGAGTCAGATGCCAGCCATTAATACTAATACTTGGATGTTAAGCAAGTAATCTGAGTGTAGAAGTCCCTTTAATACCTGGAGGTCTCTAAACTGAGCTCTGGAGGACACAGATAAGGGAGGTGAGGGGAAGAGCATTCCCAGCCTGGGGAGGGGTCGGAGTCCCACGTGGCTGGATCCTGTGCTTGGAGAGGGAGTGTTGGGGGGTGGGGACAGGCAGCGCTGCCGAAGCCAATAGAGCCAGTCAGCCAGAGCCTCAACCCTGGGATTTCCAGCCATGCAGGAGGCTCTTCCTCTTTGGGCAGCTTTGACCTCGCATTGGCCTGCCTGAGTAGCTCTTGTGTGCAAGACAAGAATGTGTGTACTTCGGACACAGCACCATTGCAGGCTGAGCAGCTGGGCTCCAGATGGAATGTGGGCTTGCTGTAAACTGCATGGTGCGGGGCTGGTAGTGCCTCTGCCCTTCACTGTCTTACACATTTCCACTCCTCTGCATCAAAGACCAGAGCTTTGTGTCAGGTCATCGTTACCCACTGAGTGGGCTGCTGCAAGGTTTGCCTAGAAGGGAGCGACCCTGGCCTGCCGAGACACGGTTGATTGATTCTACGGTGACGTCTTTTGAGCCATCCTCAGGAGTGTGCTGTATCTGCTGTGTTGGTTCCTTCCTTATCTCCCCTAAGCAGCATGAGAGATGGGAACTGGGTCACAGGCGCCTGCAGCTGGGAGCAGGTGCGTGCGTGTGTTGTTTGCCGTTCCCTTCGTGAGCACTGAGGTGTGCTTTGAGGTCAGCTGGGTCGCCCCACTGCCTCTTTTGGCATTTGCTTAGTGGCAACTCCACACCCCATGAGGCTGGCTTTGGGTCACAGGTGATCAGATCAAGGCCAGGCCCTTGAAGGCCTCACCACCTGATGTGGGAGTCGTACAGTATAGGGGGCTGGTGTGGAGGATGACTTCTGAGAGGCGGGAACTCGAGGTGAAGGACATGTCAGGGTTGGCGGAGTGAGGAGGGGATGGGGAAGGGTGCTCTGGGCCCGGGGGGCTGTGTCAATGAAGGCTTATAGGCAAGAACTGCCAGGGACAGGGTCCATGGCCACCTGTCGTGTGGTTTCCCCAGAGTGAGGAACATTGAGGCTGGAGAGGCCCACACTCTGCAGAGCCTCACACAGTGGAAGCTGTCATGCCCCTCACCAGCCCCTGACTCGACCCTCAGGGCACAAGGACCCCACATTGTCCCCTCAGAGCATCCATAACTGATGACTGCCAGGGGTTGCTATGTAAATGCCTCTGCTCTTTAACCCGTGGGTGGGATAACCTGAGGCCTGTCTTAGGCTGTTTCTCAGAATTCCTCAGTAGGATTAAGCTCGGATTGTCCACAGTGGTGACTCCCTTGTGTCCTTTTGGGCTTTCTTCCCTTTCCTGTTCTCTTCCCCCACCTACCGAGCTCTCCTGGGCTCACCTTCCGAGACCTGGAAACCAGAGGGAACCCAAACTAAGACCCCGTTTACACAGTTCGAATTCAACAGCAAGGATAGCGGGAAGCCATTGGAGAGCTTTTCTACCCGTGGAGGGGGAGGGCCGGGTTTGCACGGCCACGCTGACTCTAGCTGGGAGGTTGGATTGGTTAGGGCCAGATGGAGAGCAGAGAGAGCACCTTATTCCCCAGCCCCTGGCTGCTGCTGACCACTGTCACCTGCTTTCTGTGTTCCGGAGGCTGGTCTGAGCATTTGGTGTGCATTTTCCCATTGACTCTAACAGAAGCCTTAGGAAGTATAGGTTCCATCTTACAGACGAGGAAGCTGAGTCACAGAGAGGCTGAGACACCTAGCCGTGATCCCCCAGTGGGAAGTGATGGCTTGCAGATTCAAGCCTAGGTTTGACAGATCTGGAATGAGTGTTCTTATTCCTCCTCAGTCCGGCCTGTCTGCTTTCTGTCTTCTTTGCCAGCACGGTCCAGGCACTGTAAGGTGGGCCGTTAGCTTTCTGGGTGCAGGTAAATGTCTTCCAGTAACCCCTGCTTCCCCTGCTCCCCCACAGGTAAGTTCGAGGATCGGGAAGACCATGTCCCCAAGTTGGAGCAAATAAACAGCACGAGGATCCTGAGCAGCCAGAACTTCACCCTCACCAAGAAGGAGCTGCTCAGCACAGAGCTGCTGCTCCTGGAGGCCTTCAGCTGGAACCTCTGCCTGCCCACGCCTGCCCACTTCCTGGACTACTACCTCTTGGCCTCCGTCAGCCAGAAGGACCACCACTGCCACACCTGGCCCACCACCTGCCCCCACAAGACCAAAGAGTGCCTCAAGGAGTATGCCCATTACTTCCTAGAGGTCACCCTGCAAGGTGACAGCTGGGACCCAATGGCAGGACCTCCCACCCTTTCCCCACCCACCCAGGGGTCAAGGTCAGGTGGCTCTCAAACGCATGTCCATCCAGATCAGGCCTCTCACTGGGGCCTGTGCACCCAGATCACTCTTAGTTTGCAGGCGATAAGCAAAGAAAGGGCAAGGATTAGCCCAGTGTGTTACCAGTAACACGTAAAAGAGAAATAGCAACTTATGTACAGGCAGCTGGAAATCTAGAAACTTACAGATCACCTGGTAATTCTTCTTACAGTAACCGGGAACATTGCAAATGAATTACATAGCACAGATTTGCAGATCAGTTATTCTCAAATACTGCCATCATATAGATAGTATGTAGCAATAAAAGTTACCCTATTACTTGAAACTTACTTGGAACTCGCTCTTCCCAGTGTTTTAGAATCTAGATGTTAACTGGGTCAAAAACACTGCTGATAGAGCCAGGTGCGGTAGCTCACTCCTGTAATGGGAGGCCGAGGCGGGCGGATCACGAGACCATCCTGGCCAACGTGGGGAAACTCCATCTCTACTAAAATACAAAAAATTAACCAGGTGTGGTGGTGCGTGCCTGTATTCCCAGCTATTTGGGAGGCTGAGGCAGGGGAATTGCTTGAACTCAGGAGGCGGAGATTGCAGTGAGCGGAGATCGCGCCACTGCACTCCAGCCTGGCAACAGAGCGAGACTCCATCTTTTTTGTTTGTTTGTTTTTTACAATAGACATTTATTTAAAGTAAAATATCTGCAGACCAAATAATTCTTAAGATTGTTTCAAGTTTAACTATCTTCATAAGAGCTGCATCCACAGACTTCAATTACATGATTACCTCTTTGCCCATTCTTCTCTTTCTTTTCTTTCTTCTCTTTCAGATACAGTTCAAGGTAGAAATTTTTCTCTTCATATTTGGTCCACTGCTCTTTAGGCAAGATCTGATGCTTCATGGTCAGGTCCAGTGCTCTCTACATGTGAAACATCCTGTCATTATAAACTTTCTCAGGAAGCCTTCTTATGGCTTCTTTTACATCTTCATTCTCGTTTATTGTGTCATCTCTCGTTAACCCCAGTTTATTGAATCCTGCGGCATTGTAATACCATTTTCGAATACCATCCAGCCACTTGCCTGATGCTGCAACAGCCTTCATGCCAGCCATTTTGACCAGTGAGACTCCGTCTTAAAAAAAAAAAAAATACTGCTGATACAACCATCCCATAACCTACCACAAACTAAAATGGGCATGAGTATCCAGATCAATGATTGGACTGGGCACGGTGGCTCACGCCTATAATTCCAGCAATTTGGGAGTCTGAGGCGAGCAGATCACCTGAGGTCAGGAGTTCAAGACCAGCCTGGCCAACATAGTGAAACCCCGTCTCTACTAAAATACAAAAATTAGCCAGGCATGGTGGTGGGTGCCTATAGTCCCAGCTACTTGGGAGGCTGATGCAGGAGAATTGCTTGAACCCGGGAGGTGGAGGTTGCAGTGAGCCAAGATTGTGCCATTGAACTCCAGCCTGGGCGACAAGAACAAGACTCCATCTAAAAAAAGAAAAATCTCAAGCCTGTAATCCCAGCACTTTGGGAGGCCAAGACGGGCAGATCATGAGGTCAGGAGATCGAGACCATCCTGGCTAACACAGTGAAACCCCGTCTCTACTAAAAAAATACAAAAAACTAGCCAGGCGTGGTGGCCGGCGCCTGTAGTCCCAGCTACTCGGGAGGCTGAGGCAGGAGAATGGCGTGAACCCGGGAGGCGGAGCTTGCAGTGAGCCGAGATCCCGCCACCGCACTCCAGCCTGGGCGACAGAGCGAAACGTCTCAAAAAAAAAAAAAAAATCAGTGATTGTGATCCCAAGCATTAACTGAGCATTTACTGCATGCCAGGTGTCTTGCTTCAGTGCTTTGCACACATTATCTCATTTGAACTTCACAGCAACCCCACACCAAAATCACCTCCATTAATCATATTTTACAAAAGAGGAAACTGATGCTGTAACTTACCCAAGGTTATTGCTAGGATTTTTTTTATTTTATTTTATTTTTTATTTTTGGAGGCGGAGTCTTACTCCATCGCCCAGGCTGGAGTGCAGTGGCACAATTTTGGCTCACTGCAACCTCTGCCTCCCAGGTTCAAGTGATTCTCCTGCCTCAGCCTTCCGAGTAGCTGGGATTACAGGCACGTGCCACCACACCCAGCTAATTTTTTGTATTTTTAGTAGAGTCGGGGTTTCACCGTGTTAGCCAGGATGATCTTGATCTCCTGACCTCATGATCTGTCCGCCTCGGCCTCCCAAAGTGCTGGGATTACAGGTGTGAACCACCATGCCCAGCCGATTTTTAAAAATTTTTTAGAGGCAGGATCTCACCATGTTGTTCAGGCTGGTCTCAAACTCCTGGGATTACAGGTGAGAGCTACCATGCCCTGCTCATTGCTAGGATTTGAACCTGGGGAGTCTGACTGAATGATTGTTTCTATCACCGTATTACCACCCTGACTGATAACCTTATATATAAAATTTGTTGTTGTTGTTTAGCTGCCCTATGAACTGATCTTTAAAAGGCAAAAGTGGAAGTAATTGAAAATCACACACAAAAAAATTTTTATTTGAGATGAAGTTGTGCCCTATCACCCAGCCTGGAGTGTAACGACATGATCTCAGCTCACTGCAACCTCCGCCTCCCAGGTTCAAGCCATTCTCCTGCCTCAGCCTCCCAAGTAGCTGGGATTACAGGCACCCGCCACCATGCCTGGCTAATTTTTTGTATCTTTAGTAGAGACGGGGTTTCACCATGTTGGCCAGTCTGGTCTCGAACTCCTGACCTCGTGATCCACCTGCCTTGGCCTCCCAAAGTGCTGGGATTACAGGTGTGAGCCACTGCTCCCAGCAGAAATCATGAACAATTTAAGATAACATAGTAATAAACTGAAAATCCAGTGGCAGTCAGGAAAACTGTAGAAATTTCAACTGTTTGCCTTTGCACATATTTAGTACCAGCTTTGCCTTGTGGTCAGATATCTTAGTTGGACATTTAGATTCCTCAGTCAACCTAAGTGCCAATTTTAGTTATAAATGTCAGTCTTACAACCATTCATTCAGTAGATTTTCACTGAGTGCCTACTATGGGCCAGGCATTGTTACAATTAATAAGTAGCTTTTAGTCATACCCCAAAACGGAAGTCTTTGGAATAGTGTGTCATTCTCTCATAATAACCAAAGAAATTTCGGACAAATGTTTTGCAGTTCTGTTTGTAGAATATCAGCAAGCTCTTTGCTCCTCCCTGGGAGCCGTGGACAGTATTTTGAAAACACTATTCTAGGCTGCTGTCAGAAATCCCAGACTGGTCACACGCCTATAATCCCAGCACTTTGGGAGTTTGGTGGCTCACACCTGTAATCCCAGCACTTTGGGAGTTTGGTGGCTCACACCTGTAATCCCAGCACTTTGGGAGTTTGGTGGCTCACACCTGTAATCCCAGCACTTTGGGAGTTTGGTGGCTCACACCTGTAATCCCAGCACTTTGGGAGTTTGGTGGCTCACACCTGTAATCCCAGCACTTTGGGAGTTTGGTGGCTCACACCTGTAATCCCAGCACTTTGGGAGTTTGGTGGCTCACACCTGTAATCCCAGCACTTTGGGAGGCTGAGGCAGGAGGATTGCTTGAACTCAGGAGTTCAACACCAGCCTGGACTACGTGCTGAAACCCTATCTCTCAAAAAAATACAAAAATTAGCCAGATGTGTTTGTGCCCACCTGTAGTCCCAGCTACTCAAGAGGCTGAGGTAGTAGGATCTCTTGGGCCTGGGAAGTTGAGGCTGCAGTGAGCCGTGATCTTGCCACTGCACTCCAGCCTAGGCGACAGAGGGAGACCCTGTCTCAACAGAAAAGAAATCCCAAACCAAGAGCCAACGTTAAGATTCAAAAATGGAACTTCACAGTTTCTAATTTTCCATCCTATTTATAGGATGGCGATGAACAGCCTTGAAAATGATTCATTTGTCCATCCATCCTCAGGGTGGGCCTGGGATTTCAAGGGGAGGATTTGGATGCTGACTCCCTCCATGGCTTTCTTTCAGATCACGTATTCTACAAATTCCAGCCTTCTGTGGTCGCTGCGGCCTGTGTTGGGGCCTCCAGGATTTGCCTGCAGCTTTCTCCCTACTGGACCAGAGACCTGCAGAGGATCTCAAGCTATTCCCTGGAACACCTCAGCACGTGTATTGAAATCCTGCTGGTGTAAGTTTCTCCCCTGAATCCTGTGTTTCTGAAATAGTGAGGTTCCTCTTGCCTTGAGGCCTGCCTCAGGCCACAGGCAGTTTCCTGAGTCTGGAGCTTGTGGTGGTTCTTCCAGCTACAGGGTCTCAGGGAAAGTGGGCCATGGTGACTCCTGGTGGAAGTGGGGTTTCAAGAACCAGTTCTTCCTATTTTGGATAGCTTCAGGTTTGCTTTTTATTTTATTTATTTATTTATTTAGAGACAGAGTCTCACTCTGTCTCCCAGGCTGGCATGCAATGGCACGATCTCGGCTCGCTGCAACCTCTGCCGCCCAGGTTCAAGTGATTCTCTTGCCTCAGCCTCCTGAGTAGCTGGGATTACAGGCATGCGCCACCACGCCCAGCTAATTTTTGTATTTTTAGTAGAGATGGAGTTTCACCATGTTGGTCAGGCTGGTCTTGAACTCCTGACCTCATGATCCAGCCATCTCGGCCTCCCAAAGTGCTGAGATTACAGGTGTGAGCCACCGCGCCCGGCTGGGTTTACATCTTTAAAGTCAGGCATCAAGGGAGAAGAGGGTTGCTTGCACCTTTAAATGTCTAGGCTATTTGATCTAAGTCCCAGTGTAATCTTATAGATAATCACATTGAAGGACTTCCATTATAAGCTACTTTTCTCGGACATGGTCACAAAGCTGACCTCTTAGCCAGGTAAGCTCCGAGTGACTTCCTCTAAGCGCCACAGGGAATCTCGGGGAGGAAATGTTCAGTGTGTCAGAGAAGATATTGAAAGGCATCATGGGCCCAACACCCTGAAACTGACATTGGAAGCAAACGTGCCCCAGTTACTGCAGGGAGCAAGGCAGACAGGACAGAGCCGTTCCCAGTAGGCACACACTGTCCAGTTCCCCTTCCACCTGCCAGGCACCGTGCATCCTGGATGCCGGCCTGACTGACTGGTGGGCCGTGTGGGCAAAGTAGAAGCCCTTAGACCCCTGAAGAGAGCCTTCCCCGATGTGGGAAGCTTTGCTGGCGGCTGCCTTTGTCTCATTCCTCTGAAAAGTCAGTCCTACTCCCTAGACCTTGTTTTAAAATTTGTGTTTTTGAGAAGGTCCCCAAAGCCTGGTCTGAGTGTCGGTGCATGCCTTACATAAGCCTCTAATTGTTTTGTTTTCCCAAAAAGCTATATGAGAGGCTTTTTTTGAGATGGCAAAAGTCTCTGTTCCAGCCCCCTTTTCAGGTGAAAAATCCTAGGCCTCAGGGGTCAATTTGGTTGGTATCAGCTAGCTAAGGAGTGACCCTGCTGGGGACGGAGCTGGCCCAGAATTGCCTGGAAAGCAGAGATTGGGTTCATTCAGGCCCCAGGAACACTCCAGTGCCAGGGGCAGGGAATGCATTGGTGAGCACAAGCAGGCGTGATCCTCGTGGCAGCCAGGTAACTAGAAGTTACCCTCTGGAGCAAGTTACTCTCTGGGGTATTGACTGTGGAGAGAGTCAGCGTGGGGCTGCGGGGACAGCCAGTCTAGTCTGGAGGGGCCAGAAGAAGTTTTCTGTAGGAAGCAGATCCAAGCTGAGAGCCAAGGCCTGAATCTAGTTGGTGAACAGCTGGAGCGGTGCCACACACAGTGAGTACAGCCAGGTAAGGCCTGGTGGACACAGGGCACACGGCATCTCTTCCAGTCCCACTTAGCAAGGCAGGTAGAGACACACACAGTCATCTGGTGGCTTTTGGCCTCCAGTTCTCACCCAGGTCTTCTTGTTTCAGAGTGTATGACAACGTCCTCAAAGATGCCGTAGCCGTCAAGAGCCAGGCCTTGGCGATGGTGCCCGGCACATCCCCCACCCCCACCCAAGTGCTGTTTCAGCCACCAGCCTACCCGGCCCTCGGCCAGCCAGCGACCACCCTGGCACAGTTCCAGACCCCTGTGCAGGACCTATGCTTGGCCTACCGGGACTCCTTGCAGGCCCACCGTTCAGGGAGCCTGCTTTCGGGGAGCACAGGCTCATCCCTCCACACCCCGTACCCCCCTCTCCAGCCCCTGGATATGTGTCCCGTGCCCATCCCCGCGTCCCTTAGCATGCAGATGGCCATTGCAGCTGAGCCCAGGCACTGCCTCGCCACCACCTACGGAAGCAGCTACTTCAGTGGGAGCCACATGTTCCCCACTGGCTGCTTTGACAGATAGGCCACCTCCAGACCTCACGAGGAAGCCTTGGAGATCTGGGCAGAGGAAGACGACACTGAAGAGGAGAGCTCAGCCAAGTGAGGCGGCAGGAGGCCATCCCTGAAGAGCCTTGGAATGTGGAGGGTCTGTGCTCCTTTTAAATAAACCTGACCCAGAGCAAAACATTCAATAACATACCTCACCCGAGAGCTTTCCTCTGAGAAACATCTGCCACGTGTGACTGGGGTACAAAAGGATGGTTTGGTGGCCGTCCCCCCACGCAGGGGCCAGTGAATCCAGAAAGACTTGGTAAGGAGCCAGGAGAGTGGGAACTGGACACAGACCACTGATCTCAAGCATGTCCAGTTTTTGGCATTAAAGACTTCTCTACTCTTTGCTGATGGCAGCTACACCACTGAAAAAGGAGGGGCAGCCTGGCATGTTCTCAGGAGCCCCAGAGGATGCTGTGTTGGGTGCTTTTCTTTCCCTGGCTCCGTGCAGAGGGGGCTGGGTTTGTGTGTATACCTGAGCATTTGCCTTGCGAGGCACAGTGGGTAGCTGTCTTGCCTTTGTTTTCGAACCTAAAACCATTTTCAACCTTTTAGATATTTCACATGCTGCTGCTTCCCGAAGTGGTCTCGCTTTCTGTTTCGTAAGATGTCTTGTTTACACACTGTATCAGGGATTTGGTGATACTTGAAAATTCCTTTGGAGAAAAAAACAAATTTAATCGCCACACTGCCTGTCCCACATGAGGGCTGTTAAGTTGGAACCCAAGTTTGAACCCAACTTGTGACGGACCGGCAGGTAACCACAGAGCTTCCTTTTTGAAAGCATATGGTTGGAGAGAACCACTTTCCCAGCTCTCAGTTCCAGAAGATTCCACGTCTTGGAGGCTGTGTTCACCTCTAGAACTTTAATGACTACCCAGGGAGGGAGAAGCTCGTTGAAAGGAAGACAAAGATTTAAACAATTCCCACCTCTCTCCACCACATACTTACAGTGCATGAGTTTAACCCAGTCTCGGCTTTGAGTGTGGCTGATAGCGAAGGATAGCAATGTGGAAGATTTGCTTAGTCCCACTGGATTTGGGGTGTGGGATGTACATGGCGTATTATACCACCATTGATAGGCAAGTGACTGGTTGGATCAAAAGCCAGTATTTAGGGATCTGCAGTGAGAGGGCTCTCAGGAAGACTCTTGTAACCGTGTGCAATATGTTTTTTGTTCTGACTCGCAGCTTGTGCTTAGCATGTTCTTTGGTTTAGTTTGGGGTTGGGGGACGCTTCGTTCACCCATCAGAACTGGGAGATGCAAAGGACCGTGGAAGCAATTTTTGTTTTGTTTGAGGAATACCTGTCTTGGTTTTCTTAGCCCCTTGCCAGTCCTGGAGACTGTGCCTGGGGCCGCCAGGAAGACAGCTGCATGCTGCTGAGTCACATCTGAAGATGGTGAATCTTTCCAGAGCAAATGAAAATCTCAGTGTGGAGACAGTAAGAAAAGAGACGGGGTGTGGATAAGACTCTGCCACCGTGTCACACTAGCATAGGAGACTGCACGTTTGTTTGTTGTTTTTTTTTTTTTCCTTTGCCAACCTCCCTTCTATTTATGTGCAAGCAGTTTGGATTCAAGTTCTTGTGTCTGTCTGTTCTGGGACCTGGGGATCGTGAGGGTTCCCTCACAGCCAGCGCGGCACCCAGAAAGAGGTGTCCCACAATAAACACGTCACCTGCTCTTGGTGTCTCGCCTTTTGTCCTAGGCATCCCCTCTTGGGCCGGCCCCTCCTTCCCTCTCTCAAACCAGCCCTGGTGGGCATCTCCCTATGCTAGGGGGTGGAATGCTGGGGGCAGCAGCGAGACCTCGGGAGCTGAGTCCTGCCCTCTGAGTGGGAGCTGGGCCTCCCTAGGCACACAGAGGCCAGCAGAGGTGTGTGTAAGGCTTGACACACCAGCTCCAACACCATCTCAGGGTTTTTCCAAAGAAACCAATATGGAGAGAGATTGATTTTAAAGAATTGGCTGTGATTGCGGAGGCTGTGGTCTAAAATTTCTGGGGCATGCCAGAAATTTGGGGCATGGAAATTCAGGTAAGAGTTGATGTTGCAGGCCGGGCGCAGTGGCTCAACCTGTAATCCCAGCACTTTGGGAGGCCAAGATGGGCGGATCACGAGGTCAGGAGATCGAGACCATCCTGGCTAACACGATGAAACCCCATCTCTACTAAAAAATACAAAAAAAAACTAGCTGGGCGAGGTGGCGGGTGCCTGTAGTCCCAGCTACTTGGGAGGCTGAGGCAGGAGAATGGCGTAAACTCGGGAGGTGGAGCTTGCAGTGAGCTGAGATCCAGCCACTGTGCTCCAGACTGGGTGACAGAGCGAGACTCTGTCTCAAAAAAAAAAAAAAAAAAAAAGTTGATGTTGCAGTAGAGTTCAAAATCTGTAGGGCAGGCCCACAGGCTGGAAACTCAGGCATGATTTCTGTGTTACAGTCTTGGGACAAAATTTATTCTCCAGCAAACCGCAATCTTTGCCCTTATGACCTTTTACCAATTGGATGAGGCCCACCCACATTATGGAGGCTTTTCTTGAAGTCACCTGATTGTAAATGTTAATCACATCTAAAAAATACCCTCACAGCAACACCTAGACTAGTATTTGGCCAGACAACAGGCACCATAGCCTAGCCGAGCTGCCACATAAAGTTAACAATGGCACAACTCACCAGCTGCTGGAAGGCAGCTGACCCAACCTCTCTCTGAGCCTCCGTCTTCTCACCTGTTAAAATGGGAGTGATAACAGACCTTGCCTCATAGGGTTCTCAAGAGGATTAAGTAACATAATGTACATCAAGGCTAGTACCTCCAAAAAAGGAGACAATTATTATGTTTCTTCAAGCATAAGACCAGCTTTTTGTAAGATGCACTGTTATTTTATGCACTAAGACTTTTTAGAAAACTAAATCATTAGGCAGTTTTCAAGATACCATTGATTATATATTGCATTCTTATTTCAGAAGCGTTAAATGTCAAAATATGTAAATGTAGAATGGATGGGATATAGCATCAGCTATTATGAAAAATGTCAGATTCGCACTCCTCCTTGAAGGGAGTCTCACTCGAGACTTCTGTCTTGCCCTCTACCTACCCAGGTTCCAGCAGAACCACCCTAGAGAGCTGGCGTCACAGCGGGACTGAGACATTTGCTAAGTGCAGATGCCTTGGATTAGACAATTAAGGGAGGAAAGGGAAGATGAGCTCAGGGCCTGAGGCTGCAGCCCAGACCCAGGAGTGTGTTTGACACCGCCAAGGCAGGGGCTGAGGGCAGTGCTCACCACCTGCCTTGTGCAAGGCCAGGCGAGGCAATAAGCTCTAGGTTTTGGGGATTCAGAGACAAGGCAAGTCTTGGGTTTACCAAGAGCACCACTTCACTTTGGACAAATCCCTCCCTCTTTGGGCTTCCATTTCCCCATCTGTTACTATGGAGATGGTCAAGTTGGTGGATGGGTCTAAGCTTTTGGGGTGGTGGGGAGGCTGTGCCACTTGTCTTTCTTCCACCCTTGGGCGCTCCATGTAAGATTGTGTTCGTTCCCATGCTGGAGGATGGCTATGAAAGCTGTACAAAGCACAAAGACAGCCTTAAAAGTTCCTCCCAGGGCTGGCATCGGGTTAAATTCAGAGGTTTTCAAGCCTGAGCAAGCTGCAGAATGACCTGGAGCCTTCTCTAGGAGGAGTGGGGACCCGGAATCTGCACTTTTAGCCAGCTTCTTGGTCATTCAGGTTTATGATTTCTTTGTTTTTTATATTTCAGTTGTATTTTTGTAACTCCCCAGTTTATTTTGATTTTTTAAATTTTTAATTATTATTATTATTATTTTGAGACAGGGTCTCGCTCTGTGGCCCAGGCCAGAGTGCAGTGGCACAACCACAGCTCACTGCAGCCTTGACCTTCTGGGCTCAAGGGATCCTCCCACCTCAGCCTCCTGAGAAGCTGGGACTACAGGCACCTGCCACCATACCCAGCTAATTTTGGTATTTTTTGTAGAGATGAGGTTTCACCACGTTGCCCAGGCTGATCTCAGACTCCAGAGCTCAAGCAATCTGACTGCCATGGCCTCCCAAAGTGCTGAGATTACAGGTATAAGCCACTACACCTAGTCGAGTTTATTTTGAAAATATTTTCTGACATCTATATGAATTTAACAGAATTACCTCAAAGTATACAGAAATTACCTGTATTTGCCAATAAATATGAAATGCTGATGAAAGAATACTTAATATACCAATATTTAAGCATGTCAACATAATAGAACTTTTTCCAACTTTTAAAATTATTTTTCCCACCTAACCCAATTTATATTTGACATTTGGGTTACATGTGCATATAGAAACAGACCTATTACACAACTGACCATGGATAAACTAGCATACAAGTGTCCTTTCTGGATGTAATTAAGTTTCAGAGGCAGCATGGTTCAAATGGGAGCAAATGAGCTGACCTCCTCATGAAATAAACTAGGCAAAAAATCAAGAAGTATTAAAGTTGCTGAAGACTGATTCCAAATCTTTTATTTCTTCCTTTTTTTTATTTTTTATTTTGAGACAGGGTCTCACTCTGTCGCCCAGGCTGGAGTGCAGTGGTCCAATCTTGGCTCACTGCAACCTCCAGCTCCCAGGTTCAAGCAATTCTGCGTCAACTTCTCCAGTAGCTGGGAGTATCAATGCGTGCCACCATGTCCAGCTAATTTTTGTATTTTTAGCAGAGACAGGGTTTCACCATGTTGGCCAGGCTGGTCTCCAACTCCTGGCCTCAAGTGATCCACCCGCCTCGGCCTCCCAAAGTGCTGGGATTACAGGCATGAGCCACCCACCCAGCTTCTTCCCTATCTTTTAAATATACAAGTGTGCACTGTGGGTGTGTGTGAATTAAAACGATTCTAGACTGTGAGCTCCTATGGGCAGGGCTGTTGTCACTCCATAAAAAGCCCTAGGGCAAAAAGATGGAGGTAGTACAGGAAGCAGAGGGCGCCTGTCCTCCATCCAGCCATCATCAAACCCACTGAAGAGGCAGACCCGATTATCTTAAGTCTTAGTGGGCTTAGATATTGACCTGGGCCTTCAAGGGAGGTTTTACTCCATTGTGTTTTATTTTGTTGTTTTATGTTGTTTGTTCCACTATTTTTGTAATTGGGGCAAAATGAGAAGCTCAACTAATCTAAGAACACTTAATATACCCCAGAAACTGTCTGAATCAATGATTTTTTTTCTTCTGCCAAACACAACTGATTGCCATCCGCAATTATTTTTTAAGGTAAAAAACAGTAAGTCAGTGAAGAAAGAGCTAGGACCTTGGGCTGTGGAACACTATTATACTTTAGCTTGTCCACTGAGAGATGCAAAGCCGAAGGCTGGTGTCTAGTCAGGTTGGCCACAGCAGGGTACAGACCAGCCTCGGTGGGCTTCCTCCAAGAACATTCTGCAGCACCTGACACTGCTGGTACACCGTCTCAAAAGGCAGCCATTTCCATAATAAGGATCTGCATTAATAAGTTGGTTTTGTGGATCACAGCTCTCAAGTAGTTCAATTTTAGCTTTGCAGCTTTTAACTTGATTGCTTTTTCTATTCCTATCTCTGCTGGGCAACGTGGCTCATGGGAATGTCGTGCCTCTTCATGCAGCTGTGCCCTCGGTAGTCAGGGGATTCCCTATCTCATACCCAGATGTCACTGCGCTGTCCACCCTCCAATTCTCTGAAAGGTTTTTTGGCTTTCCTTTTTTTTTTTGAGCCAGAGTCTTGCTCTGTCACCCAGGCTGGAATGCAGTGGTGCAATCTTGACTCAGTCAACCTCCACCTCCCAGGTTCAACTGATTCTCCTGCCTCAGCCTCCCACATAGCTGGATTACAGGTAAATGCCACCACGCCCAGCTAATTTTTGTATTTTTAGTAGAGATGGGGTTTCATCATGTTGGTCAGACTGGTCTCAAACTCCTGACCTCAGGTGATCTGCCCGCCTTGGCCTCCCAAAGTGCTGGGATTACAGGCGAGAGCCACCATGCCCATGCCTTTGAAATGTTTTGATCTAAAAACTGCTTCTGCAATGGGTGACCAACAGATGTTACCCAGACACACAAACAGCACTGGCGTAGGCACGTGCTCTGCCATCTCTCCATGCGCAAAGGCACCCGGAGACTGCCGGTATGGTTTATTTGAAGAAACATTGAAGGATTAACTGTGCAGGAACTGGTTCCCAAACTCAAATGAGAGTAAGGAAGCAGCATCCCTGTCTGAATGTCTGAACCATTTGAGTCGTAGACCTATACTTAGTATTTCTTTGTTCTATGCAGCATTTCTTTGGCTTAGCTGTGTGAAGGGCTAGGACACCCAGACTTCTTTTCCAAGAAGAATCTGCTTCTTTCCAAACTAGCACTGCCGACTAAATGCCTGGATTAGGGTTAGGGTCAGGGTTCCAGTTCCTCCTGCCCTCCGGGTTCAAAGTCCATCTCTCCAAAGCTATTTCTGCTCTTCCTCTTAGTCCTTGTGGGACTGGCTCCTCACCCCCGCCCCCTTTTTTTTTTTTTTTTTTTCTGAGACAGAGTTGCTCTGTCACGCAGGCTGGAATGCAGTCACACCATCTCAGCTCACTGCAGCCTCCGCTTCCTGGGTTCAAGTGATTATCCTGCCTCACCCACTCGGGTAGCTGAGATTACAGGCAAGCGCCACCATGCCCGACTAATTTTTGTATTTTTAGTAGAAGTGAGGTTTCACCATGTTGGCCGGGCTGGTCTCAAACTCCTGACCTCAGGAGATCTGCCCACCTTCGCCTTCCAAAGTGCTAGGATTACAGACGTGAGCCACAGCGCCTGGCCTGCTGCTCACCCTTTATATCAGTGATTCTCAACAGGGGTCATTTCTGCTCCCCGGGGGACATTTGTCAATGTCTGTACACCCACTTGGTTGGAACTGAGGGGAGATACTACCAGCATATAGCGAGTAGAGGTCCAGGATGTTGCTGAACATCCTATACTGTACAGGAGAGCCCCTCGTGGCAAAAAATTGTCCAACCCCAAATGGCAATAGTATTGAGGCTAAGAAACCCTGCCATAGGTCTCAGCTCACATGCTACCTCCCGAACAGGCCTTTGTAACAACCCTAGTCATTCTCTTGTTAGCTGTTCATTTTCTGCATGGTATTCAAACCATCTGAAATGACTGCATTAATTTGTTTACCTGATTTTATGGCTGTGCCCTAAACTACCTCCCATCCCACCACCCCATATAATAATAGCTCCTGGTGAAGGTGGCAGTAGTCATCGCAGCTGGCATTTGTTAAGTACTTACTGTGTTTCAGGCACTTGCTCATACTATTTCTTACAGCCATCCTAGTAACCCTACAAAATAGGAAGTATTATTAGCTGTGTTTTACAGATCAGAAAATAAGGGCGCAGAGAGGTTGTTTGCCTAAGGACAGCAGCGGCAGTGAAGGAGCCACAGTTCAAGCCCACGCCCTCTCAATCTGCCACCATCCTGTGCTCCTGACTCAATGGCTTTGGAATGCCAGAGGCAAAGGCTCCGTGGCTGGCCCAGCTGGCCAGCCGCTCACCTGGTAGGGAACACCCCACCAGGGCAGGACCATGGACATGGGTTCATAAAAGCAAAGAGTTGCCTGGCGTTCACACTCCTGATTCATGGCTGGGGTTCTCAGAGCACGCTCACCAGCAGACACTGAACCATAGCTCCTTGCACATCTGCCACCGGCTAACATGATTTGCGGCTCCATCTGTCTGCTTCTAATACGCTCGGATCTGGGAGGGGCTCCCTGAGCTCCCAGCCCCATCTGTGAAGGTGAAGACGGGGACCAGGCTTGGGGCCTCCCCAGACCTTCCCCCAGGAGGGGACCTGCCTCAGTGCTGGCTCAGACCAGCTCCAGGTACCATCCAGCTTGTCAAACAGCCTAAAGAGCTGCCCTCCTCTTTGCCAGCAACCAGCATCCTTGTGTTTCTGAGGCAATCCCTGGCACCAGGTGCCTGGAAGAGAATCTTAGCAGCCCTCATGAACCAGGGTCTGTTCCTCAGAGTAGACCCTTGTGAACCGAATTTCAGCAGAAGGCAGCAAAGCATTTGGTAGGTGTGTCAGGTCAAATGCCCGCCAGGGCCAGGTAGGTACCATGTGTGTGCAAATCCAGCTGGATGACTGACA
Organism: Chlorocebus sabaeus; assembly: GCF_047675955.1. NCBI lineage: Eukaryota > Metazoa > Chordata > Mammalia > Primates > Cercopithecidae > Chlorocebus > Chlorocebus sabaeus. The sequence goes on from NC_132926.1 coordinate 22,155,085, forward strand.
GTGCGAGGTGGTGGGGACTGTGTCGAGCTGTAATGTAAAGTCAGTGTCCCCCTAGAGGATATGATGGATATGATGTCTACTCAGTTCCTACCTCGTATTCTTTTTTTTTTTTTTTTTTTGAGACAAGAGTTTTGCTCTGTCACCCAGGCTGGAGTGCAGTGGCATGATCTCGGCTCACTGCAAGCTCCGCCTCCCGGGTTCATGCCATTCTCCTGCCTCAGGCTCCCCAGCAGCTGGGACTACAGGCACACGCCGCCATGCCCTGCTAATTTTTTTGTATTTTTAGTAGAGACAGGGTTTCACCATGTTAGCCAGAATGGTCTTGATCTTCTGACCTTGTGATCCGCCCGCCTTGGCCTCCCAAAGTGCTGGGATTACAGGCATGAGCCACCGTGCCCGGCCTCTACCTGGTATTATCTTTCAGAGATGTAAGCTCCATGTTTCCAGAGAAGCTGGGATTCTGTGCTTTCTAGGAAATTAGTTTTTTAATTTTTTTTTAATCAAATTTAAAACATTTTAACAAATAGCCGATAAAACATTTTAAGTTGGAGTGGAATCTAAGATGGGTGCGGTGGCTCACGCCTGTAATCCCAACACTTTGGGAGGCTGAGGCAGATGGATCACCTGAGGTCAGGAGTTAGAGACCAGCCTGGCCAACATGAAACCCTCTCTCTACTAAAAATACAAAAAATTAGCCAGGCATCATGGCAGGCACCTGTAATCCCAGCTACTTGGGAGGCTGAAGCAGGAGAATCACTTGAACCAGGGAGGCAGAGGTTGCAGTGAGTGGAGATTGTGCCACTGCACTCTGGCCTGGGCAATAAGAGTAAAACTCTCTCTCAAAAAAAAAAAAAAAAAAAAAAAAAGAGTGGAATCTAGACAAGAACACAGAGCCCTGAGAGGTGAGAGGTCTGAGAGCGTCTGGTCTTGGCGATAACCATCTCTCCGTTCTGAACCTCTGTCCCCTCATTTTAAGGGGAAGGCTGCCAACCTGGTCTATGGTTCAGGTGTATGGTAAGGAAGCCTGGGACGTGTGGTTTCATCATTCAGCAGTGAATTCCACAAGGACCACTGGAAATAAGTGGACCCCCCCTTCTTTAGGGCTCAGGTGAGACAGCTTCACCTCCCTCCAACCCAGCTCCCACTTCAAAGGAAGAACTCAAGTGGCCAGGCTTCTGCTGGGCCAGCTATGGCTGGTTGTAGGCCCCTGCCCTTGTCAGAGACACACAGGCAGGACATCTGGAAGTCAGGCCTTCTGCTGCTCCCCAGCTGTGTGGACTTAGGCAGGTAATTTCCCTTTTCTAGAGCTCAGTTTCTCCATCTGTAAATGAGAGGGTGGGACTGGAACCGTCTCCCAGGTCATACCTAGCAAGGGAGCATGTCCCAGTGGCAGTCCATGGTCTTGTTACCTAGAGTCAGGTCCAGCAGGTCTGAGATGGGAGGTTTCCCAGGAGAAGCTCGTGCACAGCCAGGCTGGGACACTTCTCCCTGCTCTAAAGCCCTACCCTATATGTGCCAGTTCTCACCAGTAGACGTTTCAGGAAGAGCCCTTAATAGCTCCTTTGTGCACACTTACTATGCGGCAGGCCCTGTCTTTGGCACTTTCCTCATGCTCTTATCCTTATTCCTCTTTTGCCCTAACAACGCCACCATGAGCTAGTTGGATTATCACCATTGCCTAGATGAGAATACTGAGGATCGGGGAGGCTGAAGGTCTCACCATGCCATGTCACCCCTAGGTGACACACAGCCACCACGAAGGCCCAATCACCCAAGATTTCACTGCTCCTTCCCCCCAAACACATCAGGTATCCAAGGAATGGCAGGCAGGTGGCAGAGTGCCACCTAATGGTGATCTTCTTCTTCTTTTTTTTTTTTTTTTAATTTTTTAAAGACATTTGTCTGGCTCTTTCCCCCAGGCTGGAGTGCAGTGGCGTGATCTCAGCACACTGCAACCTCTGCCTCCTGGGCTCAAGCCATCCTCCCACCTCAGCCTCCCAAGTATCTGGGACTACAGACGCACACCACCAGGCCCAGCTAAGTTTTTTGCATTTTTTGTAGAGACAAGGTTTCACCGTGTTATCTAGGCTGGTCTCAAACTCCTGAGCTCAAGCGATCTGCCCACCTCCGTCTCCCAAGGTGCTTAGATCACAGGCATAAGCCACTGCACCCAGCCCTAGTGGTGATCTTTAAAGATGCTATGAATAGCTCCCAAGTTCACCAAAGGAGCTTGCCAGGAGGGAGGCAGGCGCCCGGACAGAGTGGGAGAGATGGCTCCCAAATGTCAGGGTGAAGGTCAGAGAGACCCTGTGGTAAAGGGCACCTGAACCAGGTCTGTGGAATGTGAAGTCCTTCTAGCTTGTTGCACAGTGCAGCAAATGATGAAGCCAGTCTAACTTTCTGGGAGTCATGAGCATGGATTAAAAAAAATTTTTTTTTGCAACAGGATTTCACTCTGTCACCAGGCAGCAATGCAGTGGTGCAATCATGGCCACTGCAGCTTCGACCTCCTCAGGCTCAGGTGATTGTCCCACCTCATCCTCCCAAGTAGCTGGGACTAAAGGCTCATGCTACCATGCCCGACTAACTTTTGTATTTTCGTAGAGATGGGGTTTCACCATGTCGCCCAGGCTGGTTCTTGAACTCCTGGCTCAGTGATCTGCCCACCTTGTCCTCCCAAAGCATGGATAAACCCTTTATCCTTGTAACTCGCCTGTGACCAAGGAAGGGAAGGTCTTACTAACTCATTTTACACATGACCAAGATGAGGCTCAGAGAGGTCCAGTGACTCACAAGTTAGTGACAGAGGCACTCCTAACCCTTTGATTGCACTGACCTGAGAGTGATGGTTGTGATGATGGAGGTGATGGTAGAACTAACATTGAGTGACTTTGAGCAACTCTATTAGGTAAGTACAGTTGTTGTTCCCATTGACAGGTGAGGAAACTGAGGCTCAGAGAAATGCATGAACTTACCCCAAGGTGACACAGCTACTAGGTGATAAAGAAAAGATTCAAATCCTCGTAATGTGACTCCAAACCTCTTTTTTTTTTTTTTTTTTGAGACAGAGTCTCGTTCTGCCACCCAGGCTGGAGTGCAATGGCACATCTCGGCTCACTGCAGCCTCCACCTCCTGGGTTCAAGTGATTTTCCTGCCCCAGCCTCCCAAGTAGCTGAGATTACAGGCACGTGCTACCACACTTGGCTGATTTTTGTATTTTTAGTAGAGATGGGGTTTCACTGTGTTGGCCAGGCTGGTCTCTAACTCCTGACCTCAAGTGATCCACCCGCCTCAGCCTCCCAAAGTGCGGGGATTATAGGTGTGAGCCACTGTGCCCGTCCGCAAAGCTCTTTTTTTTTGAGACAGGGTCTCGCTCTGTCACCCAGGCTGGAATGCAGTGGTGCAATCATGGCTCACTGCAGCCTTGACTTTCCCGGGCCCATTCTATCCTCCCACCACAGCCTCCCAAGTAGCTGGGACCACAGGGATGTGCCACCATGCCCAGCTAATGTATTAATTTTTTGTAGAGATGAAGTCTCCTTATGTTCTCAAACTCCTGGGCTCAAATGGTCCTCCTGTCTCAGCCTCCCAAAGTGCTGGGATTACAGGTGTGAGCCACCGCACTCTGCCCAGAGTCAAAGCTCTTAACCACTGGCTCTTCTGGCTGAGGAATCCTCCCTGCCAAGATGCCAATGACGTAGGTGCTTTTCTCCAGCTCGCCTTATTCTATTTACCCACACTGAGAAACTAGCTGCATCGGTGAGTGAAGCCCACACCCGCCTTACTCTCAGAGACTCACTCAGTCTCTGCTGTGTGACTTTGGATGAATTTCTTTTCCTCTCTGAGCCTCAGTTTCCATGTCTGTGAAGTACAGAGTTTAAACTAGTTGAGAGCTGAGGTCCTGCTTTTCCATCGTCTGTGAATCTGTGAATTTATAACAACACAGGCTTCAGACTTTCTCCCCTGGCTGGGGGCTGTGGCTTATGCCTGTAATCCCAACACTTTGGGAGGCCTAGGCAGGGGGATCACGAGGTCAGGAGATCGAGACCATCCTGACCAACATGGTGAAACCCCGTCTCTACTAAAAATACAAAAATTAGCTGGGCGTGGTGGCACATATCTGTAATCCACGCCACTCATGAGGCTGAGGCAGGAGAATCGCTTGAACCAGAGAGTCAGAGGTTGCAATGAGCCGAGATCACGTTACTGCACTTAAGCCTGGTGACAGAGCAAGACTCTGTCTCAAAAAAAAAAAAAAAAAAAAGAATTTCTCCCCTGCCAACAATTTGAATTTGTTCCTGAATCAATTACAGGAGTAAAAATTCTACCTTATCTCTTCTGTCTCTCCGTCCCTCACTCTCTCTCTCCTCTTCCTTCCTCTTTCTCTCTCTCCCCTTCTCTCAATTTTCAGCCTAATTATAGTTAACTCTGTTATTTAGAGACTTATTATCCAAGCTCATTATGAGTAATTATTCAGTCTGGATGGGAAACAGCAACACTGCTAGTTTAATTTAATGCTTACCTAGTTCACTTAATTGGTAATAAGTCTTGGCAAAACGGTGGAATTCATGGGTCCTTGCTGGGTGGGTGGGTGGGGAGAGGCTGTGTATTGTTCTTAGAAAGATAAGGTTTCAAAGTAGAATGTGGGAGGAGGCAAGAAAAGGCTGCCTGTGACCTGGGCCGTGACATCTGTCCAGGTAGAGGCTGGCCCACAAGAGTGAAAGGCTACAAATTGCACAGAGCTAGAAGGACCTTAGGTCAGGTAGCACTTATTAAGCCCCTTCTGTGTGCCATACCCCATGCAAAGCTCTGGACAAACCTTATTCCTTATGTCTCACATGTGGGACTTGTACATTCGAAATAATGTAAGTACTACCTGCCTTCGGTAATTCAAGTCTTCTAGTGAGTATGTTCTCCTTTCAGTAGTATCTCAGGAATTTTGATAAGTTAAGGATAAATTTTCCCAATTGATACCACTATATCTTTTACCTCTCTCACCCTTTTCACAAAGGGAGGCCTTAGGCCCAGGCCCTTGGGCAGGCAACAGAATCTGGCTAGAAGTCAACATTGTTCAGCTTCGACTTTTTAAATAGTTTTAAATTATGGCAAATGACAGTGGTTGTCTATGTATGGAAGTGACGTGATTTTCCATTATAATAAAAATAAGTGAATTGTCATATAGAAAAATACAGGGTAGCTGGGCGCAGTGGCTCACACCTGTAATCCCAACACTTTAGGAGGCCGAGGCAGGTGGACCACCTGAGGTCAGAAGTTTGAGACCAGCCTGACCAACGTGGAGAAACCCTGTCTCTACTAAAAATACAAAATTAGCCAGGCGTGGTGGCACTTGCCTATAATCCTAGCTACTTGGGAGGCTGAGGCAGGAGAATCGCTTGAGCCCAGGAGGCGGAGGTTGAGGTGAGCCAAGATCATGCCATTGCACTCCAGCCTGGGCAATAAGGGCAAAACTCTGTCTCAAAAAAAAAAAGAAAGAAAAGTAAAATATTGGGTAAAATGAGGTCAAGGTGGTACGCAGATGTGGTAACACTTCCAAGGAGAGAGGAGGATGAAAAAAGTCCCCTTCAGGATTCTGGATTAGAGATTGTCCCAGGACATCTGCCAAATCCAAACGTTGCCTCAGAGTGCTTTTCAACCCAGGACTCCAGGCACCAGATGTCAGGGTGACCCCGCCCCCCCCTTCCCAGCCCCCCGTAGCCTCTCGAAGTTCTTCCCAGGCACCCCGCCCAAGCCCTGTGAGTCAAAACCAGGACACTCCAGTCCCTCCTGCCCCTCCTATCACCCCCATTGCCCCTTTGCCATCTCATAGACCACTGATCCCCCTCAGCCTGTCATTGGTCCTCCTGGACCCCCTTTGTACCCCTCAGTGGGTAAACTGAGGACCAAAGGGATGACTCCACAGCGAATAACAGCAGAACCCTGGCCAAACTGAAACAGCTTCCCTGGGCGAGCCCTGGTCCATCCCTACTTTGAGCTTTGGAGCCCAGCAGCCGGGGCCCTTCCTAGAGGAACAGCTCCCACCCCACAACCCCCAAGTCCTGATATGCCTGTCCTGTGGCCCATCCAAGAATCAATGTGTTACCCTTCCCAGCTGACTTTGTCTCCATAAAGGAACCTTCAAGCAGCACAGAGTAGTGGGTGGCAGAGTGGGGCAAAGGCGAAGGGGCCACAGAAGTGTGCCCACCATGCTTCCTGTGTGCCACCTTCAGCCTCACCCAGAGGGCAGGAGCATTGCAGTCATCCACATTCATGTCTTGCTCTGCCATGACGTGAATCCCACAGGGATCTCAGGGCCAATGTGTGGCGCATGTGGCCACCCTTGGGGGCTTTCCCACCCTCACCCAGCCAGAGCCCATCCCAAGACACCAGAAAAGAAAAACAAAGAGGTTCTGGAGCGAGCAGCGTCTGTCCTTATATCAGTTTTATTGGCGGTTTTGTAGCTCCCTGGGCCGGGCCTGGATGCCTAGGCCAGTCTCTTGCTCACGCGCTCATAGGTCACGCCTCCGATGGTGGAGACCTGAAAGAAGCCACCAGGACAGAGGGAGTCAGTGCCCCACCCCAAGGTAGCCAGGAGGCACCGCTGAAGGAAGAGAGCCTCCAACCCCAGCCTTGAGTAGATGAGAGTCAGGTGCACCACTTCTTTGGGCCTCAGTTTCCCTATTTGTTCCAGGAGTCAGTGTGCAGACTCCCTGTGATGAATGGCAACCAGCTGTGAGGGGTGATGTGACTCTGGGTATGGAACCCTGCACCTCTGTTCCTCTCCATTCACCCATGATTCCCCTGCATGATTCCATTTAATCCTCCCAACAGCCCTGTGAGGTTGTTCTCATTGTACAGATGAGAAAATGGAAGTTTAGAGAAGTCAAGTAACCCTTCCAAGGCCACACGCCATGGCTGCACTGCACAGTGTTTATGGGTACCTGTCACGTGCTCGGTGATGGGAAGATACAGTCCCTACTCTCTGGAAGCCTAAGGTTTAGTGGGAGAGGCAGGCGGGGGCATGCAGTTCATTGAAGGCCCACAGTGTGTGGTGCCCGGGGCTCCCTGCCGTGGAGCTGTGCTGCCATTGGAGGTGCACGTGTCATCAGCTGGTTCGCACACCCAGCAGAGGAAAGCAGCATTTCCATGAGAAGGGCGGGTAGTAAACAGAGAGCTGTGGGAGAGCCCAGAGGAGGCAGGGAGCCACTGACTAGGTAACAGGACGGGGAATTGGCTGTTGGGCAGAAGCCTGCAGAACTGGATTTGGAAAAGCAAACAGGAGAAAGGGAGTTCAGAGCAGAGAAACCACATGGCACAGAAAGGGAGATATGAACGGCTCTGGCCAGCTCAGGAGCAGTAGCTGGTCCAGGGGGGCTGGGCAGAGCATACCTGTAGGACTGGGCAGTAAGGCCATGGAAGGTCAAGCAGAGGAGTTTGGTCCTGATTCATGACAAAGGGCAGCAGTGTGAAGTGATGTGTGACTTGCATATGGGATGGATGGAAGGTGGAGGAGAGGTGGAATCAGAGCAGGCTAGTGCTTAGTGTAGGGGAGAGGTGATGAGAACATGGCAGGGGTGCTGGTGGCAGAAGGCAGGAGGGATGCTTACAAAATGCACTGTCTGTTGGTAGAGAAGTGGGGAGGTGCCAGGATGATTCTGGGCCTCTAGAGATGGGAGATTTGCAATCAAGACAGCTCCTTTCAGGGCCTAGTCATGGAACTTTGTTTATGTGTGTGCGTGCCTGGGTCTATGTGCATGCATACATGTGTGTGTGCCTGGCTGTGTCACGTGTGTGTGTGCATGACGACCCTGAACTCCAGCCACTGCCCACACTACATGGGCTCCATGATGAGGAACCTCTGGGTATTGACAAACAGGTTTGCTCAGCTTGGGAAGATCAATTCTCTTTTCAGGCCCAAATCTGCTTCCAGTTCTCCTGCCCTATGCTCTCCCTGCACACCTCACAGGCTGGGGAACTTTGCTGCTTCTAGGAGTTATTGACTGACATTTCATGTAAAAGTGCATCAAAAGTCCTTTCATTAGATCCTTTGAAATGTCAGTTTTCACCCAGGAGAAGAGGGATACAGTCACTTTTGTTCTTTTTACAGTTTTGCAACACTGTACATCTATTAATTTTTAGACTTTTTTTTTTTTTTAGACGGAGTTTTGCTCTTGTTGCCCAGGCTGGAGTGGGCACATTCTCTACTCACTGCAACCTCCACCTACCGGATTTAAGCGATTCTCCTACCTCAGCCTCCTAAGTAGCTGGGATTACAGGTGTGCACCACCACACTTGGCTAATTTTTTTAATATTTTTAGTAGAGACTGGGTTTCACCATGTTGGCTGGGCTGGTCTTGAACTTCTGACCTCAGGTGATCCACTTGCCTCAGCCTCCCAAAGTGCTGGGATTAGAAGCATGAGCCACCACACCCAGCCAATTTTTAGATTACTTAAACAAAAATGTTAAAGGGGGATAAAAAAGACCCGTGGGCCTGGGCAGAAGAGGCAGGGGGCCTAGTCTAGAAGTCAGCAGATGAGATCTGCCTCTACATGTACTAGCTGTGTGGCCATGGCCAAGTCCCATGCTATCTCTGAGCCTTGTAATGCTGCTCTCTCTGTAAAATGAGTATAATGGGAGGGCACGGAACCTCTTGGGCCGTGTTACGGACTCCATGTGTGTCCCCCAACCAAACCCATATGGTAAAGGTTGAAGCCCCAATGTGATGTTATTTGGAGATAGGACCTTTAGGAAGTGATTAGGTTATGAGGGTGGAGTCCTCATGAGGGATTAGTGCCCTTATAACAACAGACACAAGGCCTGATACAGTGGCTCAGCCTGTAATCCCAGCACTTTGGGAGGCCAGGGAGGGCAGATCACTTGAGGTCAGGAGTTCAAGACCAGCCTGACAAACATGGTGAAACTCTGTCTCTACTAAAATTACAAAAATTAGCTGGACATGGTGGCACACGCCTGTAATCCCAGCTACTCAGGAGGCTGAGGCATGAGAATCATTCGCATGAGGGAAGCGGAGGTTGCAGTGAGCTGAGATCACGCCACTGTACTCCAGCCTGGGCAACAGAGTAAAACTCCGTCTCAAAAAAAAAAAAAACAGGCCGGGCACAGTGGCTCATACTTGTAATCCCAGCACTTTGGGAGGCCGAGGGAGTACATATCATGGGGTCAGACCAACCTGGCCAACATGGTGAAACCCCATCTCTACTAAAAATACAAAAATAGCTGGGCATGGTTGTGCGCACCTGTAATCCCAACTACTTGGGAGGCTGAGGCAGGAGAATTGCTTGAACCTGGGAGGTGAAGGTTGTAGTGAGCCAAGTTTACGCCACTGAACTTCAGCCTGGACAACAGAGCAAGACTCTGTCTCAAAACAAAACAAAACAAAACAAAACAAAAAACCAGACACGAGAGAGATGACGTCTCCCTGCCATGTGAAGAAACCAGGACGGGGGCCCTCATAAGCCCCTGCCCATGCTGGCACCCTGATCTTGTACTTCCCAGCCTCCAGAGCTGTGTGAAATAAGTGTCTGTGGTGTAAATCATTTACACCAGTGTCAGAGAGGCAGTGTGCTCCTTTCCTCTTGACAGGGCTTGAGATGAGGGCACAAGGAAATGACAGACAGAGAGAGAGAGAAAGATCAAAAAAGGAGAAGCAAGGGGGTCACACAAACCCTGCCTCCCTCATCATGCCTTCCCTGCTAAAGAGCTTCAGGAAGGAGGGAAGGGCCCTTTCTAGACCAAACAGGACCCCAGAGGGTCTCTGACGCAGGTCACAGGCTCACAGTGAGGGAATGAAGTGTGGAAATGCCTTCTTTTCCTTGTTAACTTCACATCCATTTCTTCCACCTGGGGAAAATTTGGAGACCCACGGGAAAGAAACAGAAGTGAGAAGAAGGGCCTCCCAGGGCACCACCTCCTGTGTAGGAGGGTCCACAGATGTGTGTGTTGGACCTGCCAATATTGAAAGAATTTTTTAATTAGTTGCCAATATTTAAGAGTGTGGAGATTTCACATGGAAGTGCAAATTTCCATCTTCTCTGGATAAATCAGAAGATCTGGTAGAAGGCGCCTGATGTCCCTCATGGAAATGGAGTGGAGTGGTGGCTGTCCCTGGAGGAGCCCACCTGGACCACCTCCTTTATTTATATTCTGGGAAGGATCTTCTAGGCTTCCAGTCTTGTGCCCCAGAGGTGGCTGAGTGTGAGTGCTGCAGTCAGGCTACTTAGCATCAAATCCCAGCTCTGTCATCAAAGCTGTGTACTCCCTCACTTAGCTTCCCCATGCCTCAGTCTCCTCCTAAAATGGAGACAAAAATCCCCACCTAACAGGGTTATTTGAAGACCAAATGATATCATGTGCATCCAGCACTCAGAATAGAACCTGGTACAAGGGAAGTGCTGGTAAAGCCAGCTGCCCAGAGGCCTGCCTCTGAGGGGCTGTGGCCAGGAGACAGACAAATGTCCAGTAATCATCCCAGGGACCAGCAGGACACTCACCTCCACCAGCTTGTCACCCACGATCTCTGAGGTCTGGCGATAGTTGGGGAAATTCACCACCAGCTTCCCACCCTCCATCTGCACGGTGGCCTGGAATGGAAGCACAACATTAAGCCTGGGTTGTTGCAGGTGATTAGTAACTATCTGGGGCTGGTGGCACGGGGAGTAAGAAGAATTTACCAAGACCAGGCGCAGTGCTTACGCCTATAATCCCAGCACTTTGGGAGACTGAGGTGGGCAGATCACTTGAGGTCAGGAAGACCAGCCTGGCCAACATGGTGAAACCCCGATATTAAAAATACAAAAATTAGCCGGATGTGGTGGCTCATGCCTGTAATCCCAGTTACTTGGGAGGCTGAGGCACAAGAATTGCTTGAACCCGGGAGGCAGAGGCTGCAGTGAGCAGAGATTGTGCCACTGTGCTCCAGCCTGGGCAACAGAGCAAGACTGTCTCAAAAAAAAAAAAAAAAAAGAATTTACCAACACAGTTGTAGGCAAAAAAAAAAGTCAGATTTCTTAGAGAAAGTATGAAAATATGTTGCAAGGGTGCACTGGGCAGGTCAGCAAGAGAGGAGCTGACTGCAAGGAGACAAAGTCTTGCTGGAGAGTTTATAGACTTGCTTATGCAGTGTGCTGAACAGGATTTTGGGCAGTACTGACAAAGCAAAGGTTATAGTGAGATAACTTACATATTTCTATCAGTGGGGGTGACGATAGCTGGGCACAGGAAGATTGTGAGTTATTTGTGCAGGAGGGGTATGTGTTCTGGACCATGAAGAAAGGCAGACTTATAGCTTATTTGCTCTCCTTTTTTGCTTTCCCCTGCTGCCGCCAGCCTGACTCCTTTTCTATAATTAGAACTCCACATGGGTCACCAGAGGCCTAATGATAGAGGCAAATAGCTGGGGTTCAAATCCCTGGTCCCAGCATGTTCTGACTGCAGGGCCTTAGACACATTGCCTCAGTTTCTTCAGTTCTCTTTTTTTTTTTTTGAGGCGGAGCCTCACCCCGTTCCCTGTTGCCCAGGCTGGAGTGCAATGGTGTGATCTCGGCTCACTGCAACCTCCGCCTCCCGGCTTCAAGCGATTCTCCTGCCTCAGTCTCCCAAGTAGCTGGGATTACAGGTGCCCGCCACCACGCCTGGCTAATTTTTGTAATTTTAGTAGAGACAGCATTTCACCATATTGGCCAGGCTGGTCTCGAACTCCTGACCTCGTGATCCACCTGCCTCGGCCTCCCAAAGTGCCGAGATTACAGGCCTGAGCCACCGTGCCCGGCCAGTTTCTTCACTTCTAAAACAAAAGCAAATGACTGCGTTTTTTCTTCTAGCATTCAATATGTGGCAGGCACTATGCCAGGTGCTTTCATGCACTGTCTTGTTTAATCTTCACCACAGCTCTTGGAGCCAGAGACAGTATGTAGTCTCCTTTTGCATACTAGAGATACGAGGCTCAGGGGAGTGAAATGACTTACCCAAGGCCCTACAATTGCTGGTGGGAAATCATGGTTTCAAACCCAGCCAAGGCTCACTCCAGGGCCCAGCCTCTTCATCTCTGTGCTACATAGAGAGGCAACATTAAAAAAGCACTTATGGCCGGGCACAGTGGCTCACGCCTGTAATCCCAGCACTTTCGGAGGTCAAGGTGGGCAGATCACAAGGTCAGGAGTTCGAGACCAGCCTGGCCAACATGGTGAAACCCCGTCTCAGCTAAAAGTACAAAAATTAGCCAAATGTGGTGGTGCATACCTGTAATCCTGGCTACTCGGGAGGCTGAGGCAGGGGAATCGCTTGAACCCGGGAGGCAGAGGTTGCAGTGAGCTGGGATCATGCCAACTGCACTCCAGTCTGGGTGACAGAGTGAGTCTCGAAGGAAAAAAAAGCACTTATGCTCTCTAGTGCCTGGTGTGAAGGCCTGCCCCTGTTGTGTGACTAAGGCAAGGTATTGATTGATTGATTGATTGATTGATTGATTGATTTTGAGATGGACTCTCACTCTGTCACCCAGGCTGGAGTGCAGTGGTATGATCTCAGCTCACTGCAACTTCTGCCTCCTGGGTTCAAGCGATTCCCCTGCCTCAGCCTCCTGAGTAGCAGGAATTACAAGTATGCACCACCATGTCCAGCTAATTTTTGTATTTTTGGTAGAGACAGGGTTTCACCATGTTGGCCAGGCTAATCTCAAAATCCTGGCCTCAAGCCATCCACCCGCCTCGGCCTCCCAGAGTGCTGAGATTACAGGTAGGAGCCACTGTACCTGGCCAGCAAGCTTTTTAATCCCATGATTTAGCCTTCTCCCTCACTCTGGGGAGAGTAATTGTAGCAATGTCATAGGATTAACTGCATTAAGATGAAAAATCTATTCAGCAAGAGTCTAGGTTATATTAAGTGTTCAGCAAGTATTAGCTATTTTTCATATTGTTTTGGTGCCCATTTTTGACCATTAAAAATCAGGAGCATTAAATTGCCAAGTAACTCAAGCTCTTAATGCTGGAGGCCAAACTGGAGAAAGAAGCCTCAGCTTGGGAGCAGGGAGGCCGTGTTTGAGAAGGAGAAGTCGGGTAGAGGCCTGGGGAAGGACGGGGACAGCCAGTGGCCTCTCACCTTGAACTTCTTGCCCCCCATTGTCTGTATGTCGCTTTCCTTGCCAACAGTGAACTTGTTGGTCATGGTGTGTCCTCCGGAGTAGTGGTGGGACCAAGTGAAGTCCTGCCCATCCTGCTGCACCTCCGTGACGATCTTGAAGTTGCGGGCCTTTTCGATTACATCGCTGGAGAGCCCTGGACCCGGGGATAAGCAGAGTAGCCATATAAGAGCTGCTTTTAACCCTGTGGTTTGGGGAAAGAGCTTTCCTGCCCACCCCCACTGCCCTATCCCATGTACACGATAGGCTAGCCTGCAGGTTAAGAGCACAGTGCCTGAGACAGGTAATACATGTTGTGAGCCATGTGGCTGGGGGAAGTCACCCTCTGTATTCATCCTCAGTGTATTCATCCGCAAGATGGGGATAATAAGGCCCATCCCAAAGGGCTGTTACAAGAATTATATTCAATGTGAGTGTGTTTGTGAAGCTCCGGGCACATAATGGGTGCTCATCAATAATAACCAAGCTTCTGATAGTAATATAAATATAACGGAATCTTGCCAAGCTCGAGAAGTTCTGGAATTAATGAGACTTTCAAGACTGTGCCTTCTGGCCAGGTGAGGTGGTTCAGGCCTGTAATCCCAGCACCTTGGGAACCCAAGGCGGGCAGATCGTTTAAGGTCAGAAGTTCAAGACCAGCCTGGCCAATGTGGTAAAACCCCATCTCCACTAAAAATACAAAAAAAAACATTATCTGGGGATGGTGGCGGGTGCCTGTAACACCAGCTGCTTCAGAGGCTGAGGCAAGAGAATCACTTAAACCCAGGAGGCAGAGGTTGCAGTGAGCGGGGATAGTGCCACTGCAGTCCAGCCTGGGCTACGGAGCAGGACTCCGTCCCCTACCCTCCACCAAAAAAAAGATTGTGTCTTCTAATATTTTTATTTTACAGATAAGGAAGTGAGCACCCAGAATGGGAAAGGGACTTCCCAGTATTTCATTGAAAGTTAATGACAGAATCAGTGTAGAACCGAGGTGGGCTCCCTTCCCATTCCACAACACAAAGCTGTTAATGACAGAATCGGGTCTAGAACCGAGCTGGGTTCCCTTCCCATTCCACAACACGAAGCTGTCATGCTCCTTCAGGGCCACTGCCAGTGCATGACTCAGAGGGGCTCTCGACTCCTCCAGGTCCCAAGGCTCAATGGGCCTGGTCTCAGGGTTCCTTCGACCCAGCTGGCAGGCAAGAAGTGGCCACCAAGAGGGAGGGCATGGATATCCTTGAGCTGTCCTCTGAACCTTGAGAGTTACACTGCCTGAGACTTTTTAGATAGTGAGATACTGAGATTTCCACAAGATTGTCAGATCCACTGGTTCACTGGTTCCTCACAACAGACTCATGTTACAAGTCAAGCAGTGAGAGAAGGAATGAAATTCCTTCATTCCTTCCAGAGTGTTTGGCACAGTAAGAGACCTGTGTTTGCTGAATGACTGTGTGAAGAAGTGGCTTGTCAAACCTGGTCTCCACGCTAACCCTTTGGTTTCCTCTCCTAGGCAGGATGTGGTGAGACCATTCATCATAGGGTCCTGGGTGCCAATGGCCTCTGCCACTGACTTGGGCAAGTCACGCTGAGTCCCCATTGGTAACACTGAGATAGTCTTGCATATACCTGGTGTTAGATAAATGTTTGACAGGCTGGGCGCGTGGCTCACGTCTGTAATCCCAGCACTCTGGGAGGCCGAAGTGCGTGAATCACCTGAGGTTAGGAGTTTGAGACCAGTCTGGCCAACAGGCTGATAACCCTGTCTCTACTGAAAACACAAAAAATTAGCCACATGTAGTGGCACGCGCCTGTAGTTCCAGCTACTCGAGAGGCTGAGGCAGGAGAACTGCTGGAACCCAGGAGGCGGAGGTTGCAGTGAGCTGAGATCATGCCACTGCACTTCAGCCTGGGAGACAGAGCAAGACTGCGTCTCAAAAATAAATAAATAAAAATAAAATAAATACATGTTTGACTAAATAAACATCAAATCTCTACTTCACCATCCAAGTCTCCACTTTACCAGTTACTAGCTGTGTGACTTTGGACTAGTTACTCAATTCTCTGGGCCTCAAGTTTTCCCTCAGTAAAGTGGAGATACTAATATATTCTATGTGTGTTTTAAAGTCAGAGTATCTAGGCTGGGCGCAGTGGCTCACACCTATAATCCCAGCACTTTGGGAGGTCAAGCCGGGTGGATCACCTGGGGTCAGGAGTTCAAGACCAACCTGGCCAACATGGTGAAACCCCGTCTTTTCTAAAAAATTACAAAAAAAATTTAGCAGGGCGTGGTGGTGCACACCTGTAATCCCAGCTACTGGGGAGGCTGAGGCAGGAGAATCACTTGAACCTGAGAGCCAGAGGTTGCAGTGAGCCGAGATGGTGCCATTGCACTCCAGCCTAGGTGACAGAGTGAGACCCTGTCTCAAAAATGAAATAAAATAAAATAAAGTTGAAGAGTGTCGGCCAGGCGCGGTGGCTCACGCCTGTAATCCCAGCACTTTGGGAGACCAAGGTGGGTGGATCACCTGAGGTCGGGAGATCAGGACCATGCTGGCCAACATGGTGAAACCCTGTCTCTACTAAAAATACCAAAAAAAAAAAAAAAAAAAAATTAGTAGGGCGAGGTGATGGGCGCCTGTAGTCCCAGCTACTTGGGAGGCTGAGGCAAGAGAATGGTGTGAACCTAGGAGGCAGAGCTTGCAGTGAGTGGAGATAGCACCACTGCACTTCAGCCTGGGCGACAGAGCAAGACTCCGTCTCAAAAAAAGAAAAAAAAAGAGTGTCTTAGTTCTTATCCTCAGAGTCTGGGAGAAAGCAGTTGCTCAACAAATGTGTGAATGAATGAATGAAATCCTGTCCCACCGTGACAAACCAACCCCGAGGAAGGGATACGCAGGAGCTCACTCACCGAGGAGCTTCATGAACTCATCATAATTCTTCTCACTCTCCATCTCGAACTTGCCAGTGAAAGCCATGCTGCTGGGAGGCTGGAGCCAGAGAGCAGAGGGATGAGGAGAACTGGTGGTGCTGAGGGGTCTGCTTTCCCAGCTTATAAACTCTCCCAGTTGCTGAGGCTCAGCCCCTAAGTCACCCCACTTCTTCTCCCTCCTGTCCTGAAGAGGAAGCACTCGCTGTTTTATGATGTGGGCAGGACCTAAAGGGACAGAGCCCCAAGGTTATTCACCCTGGGGAAGTGCTGCCATTGCCCGCAGGGTCAGGATGGCAACGAGTTTGAGGAGTCATCACCTCTCTGCCCATCTCTCCCTCCATTCCCACACGCCCTGCCCTCAACCCATGCTCTCACCATCTCTCATCACTCATGCACTCTCTCACTCTGCAACCAAAGCACTTGTTCTTGTGTAAGCAGGATGTGATGTGCCCCAAGAGAAAAGCAGGTGGCTGACCTGGGGCATGGGGAAGGAGCAATGGTGTCCAGCAGCTGGTGCATGTTTGGGGAGGAGGTGGCATTTGGCACCCATCTTGGAGGACCAATAGGACTTGGATGTGTAGGGAAGCAGGAAGGTTGGAGAAGGCTCAGAACAAAGGGAGATGATATTCTAGGGTGAGGGAACAGTGTGATGAAGATGGAAATGGTCATGATGAAAGGAAACAGTGAGTCTGGCTGGAGCAAAGCAAACTTGAAGGACAATAGATGCCCCTAAGGGTGGAGATAATGCAACCAGAGTACAGCAGCCACCCATGGACCTAGGCAGCACACCTGGAGGAGAAGGTGCCAGGTGCCTTGAAGACGCCTGTGTGCCAGGCACTGGGCTGGGAGCTGGATGAGTTTTATTTTGTTCAAGCTTCAGAGCTGGAAGGGGTTTAGGGTTCAGAATCTTGACTTCCATTTCCTGCTCTGTCTCTCAGTACCATTTCACATGCTGGGACTCTGTCTCCTCAGTGATCACTCCAGTCTATCTATCTTGTGAGATAGTCCTCTGCATTGGGCATAATTGACAGTGCAAAGTATAAAACACTCTGCAAAGGCTCTCATGGTTATTATTTATTTATTTATTCATTTATTTTTGAGATGGAGTTTCATTCTTGTTGCCCAGGCTGGAGTGCAAAAGTGTGATCTCGGCTCACTGCAACCTCCGCCCCCTGGGTTCAAGCAATTCTCCTGCCTCAGCCTCCCGAGTAGCTGGGATTACAGGCATGCACCACCACACCCAGCTAATTTTGTATTTTTAGTAGAGAAGGGGTTTCTCCATGTTGGTCAGGCTGGTCTCGAACTCCCAACCTCAAGTGATCCGCCTGCCTCAGCCTTCCAAAGTGCTGGGATTACAGGTGTGAGCCACCGCACCTGGCCGATTATTATTAATTCAGGAAATCTCTGCATGTCTATTTCCTTTTCCCAAACTTGCTCTCCATGAATCTCCCTCATTTCCATCTCAAGCTGAATTCAATACAGTTGCTGACTCCCAGACCTGGGACTAAGGAGTCTCTGAACTGATGAAAAACCAACTCTGCCGCATCTTACCAGGCTTTAATCTCCAATCTTGGAATTTCTAACTCCAGCCAGGACTCTTACTTTAGTCTAACAGGCAGACAGACAGACACACACACACACACACACACACACACACACACACACATATATCATGGATTTTTCTAAGTTATATATACAAAAATTTCAAATAATTCAGAGCAAGTGACAGTCCTGTCAGAGGTGACCTGTGATAATAGTTTGGTATCTCTCCTTCCAGGCTTTTTCTTTTCTTTTCCTTTCTTTTCTTTTTTTCTAAGACAGGGTCTCTGTTTGTTGCCCAGGCTGGAGTGCAGTGTGTGATCTCAGCTCGCTGTAGCCTCGACCTCCCAGGCTCAAGTGATCCTCCCAACTCAGCCTCCCAAACAGCTGGGACTACAAGTACATGCCACCATGCCTGACTT
This sequence comes from Chlorocebus sabaeus, assembly GCF_047675955.1. NCBI lineage: Eukaryota > Metazoa > Chordata > Mammalia > Primates > Cercopithecidae > Chlorocebus > Chlorocebus sabaeus. Next base: position 22,173,109 of record NC_132926.1, read on the forward strand.
TTTTTTTTTTTTTTTTTTTGAGGTGAAGTCTCCCTCCGTTGCCCAGGCTGAAGTACAGCGGCGCAATCTTGGCTCACTGCAACCTCTGCCTCCCAGGTTCTCCTGCCTCAGCCTCCCAAGTAGCTGGGACTACAGGTGCACACCACCACGCTCAGCTCATTTTTAGTAGAGACAAGGTTTCACCATGTTGGCCAGGCTGGTCTCAAACTCCTGAGCTCAGGTGATCGGCCCACCTCGGCCTCCCAAAGTGCTGAGATTACAGGCCTGAGCCACCACACTCAGCCCTTTTAGGCTTTTAAATGCACATATTTACTTTCTTGTATAAATGAGACTATATTGTTCTGTTACCTCTTGTTTATGTAATGATATAGGCACATGTCTGTATCATTACAAAAGGGTATATAATATCCTGTTCAATAGCTCCAGAATATTCTACCATATGTATGTCTCATAACTTACTTAGCTATTGCTGGATTTTTTAGGTTGTTTCCAATCTTTTCCTATTATAAATAACTGTGATAAAAATATTCTTGTTCACACCTTTCACTGTACATGTCAGATTGTTTACTAAGATTACTTGCTAAGGGTGAATTCCCAGACATGAAATTCCTAGAACAAAGGATATTAGTGTTTAAAATTTGTATATCTATTACTTTACTGCCTTTCAGAAAAGCTGTAGCAGTTTACACTCCCGCCTAGAGCATGTGAGAATTTCCGCTCACTGATAATAATAATGATGAAATAACAATGACAAGAATAGCTCACATTTATTGGATCTTTATTGTGCATTTGGCACTCAGCTGAGTGTTTTACATGAAGGATCTTATTTAATCTTCAGAACAACTCTATGAGGTATGTACTGATATTGCCTCCATTTCACCTAGGGGCAAACAGAGGTTCAGTGAAGTATTAACCTTGACAAAGTATACCATGCCAGAGTCACAGAGCCCCGGTGTATAGTTTATATTTACTTTTTTTTTTTTTTTTTTGAGATGGAGTCTCGTGGCATGATCTCGGCTCACTGCAACCTCCGCCTCCCAGGCTCAAGCAATTCTCCTGCCTCAGCCTCCTGAGTAGCTGGGCTTACAGGTGCCCACCATCATGCCCGGCTAATTTTCTGTATCTTTAGGAGAGACGGGGTTTCTCCATGTTGGCCAGGCTGGTTTCGAACTCCTGACCTCGTGATCTGCCCACTTCGGCTTCCCAAAGTGCTGGAACTACAGGCATGAGCCACCGCACTCGGCCTATATTTACTCTTAAAATAGCTTTCAACATTTTTTTTCAAAAAATCCCCATAATCCCATAACCCTAATACAAGTAAACTGCTTTTATTAATTTATTTATTTATTTATTTATTTGAGACAGAGTCTCGCTCTGTCGCCCAGGCTGGAGTGCAGTGTCACATCTCGACTCACTGCAACCTCCGCCTCCTGGGTTCAAGCCATTCTTCTGCCTCAGCCTCCCAAGTAGCTGGGATTATAGGCGCCCACCACCATGACTGGCTAATTTTTCTATTTTTAATAGAGACAGGATTTTACCATGTTAGCCAGACTGGTTTCGAACTCCTGACCTCAAGTGATCCACTTGCTTCAGCCTCCCGAAGTGCTGGGATTACAGGTGTGAGCCACGCTGCCCGGCCTTATGTTTTCTACTCTCTTCCTCCCTCTTTTGCTATTTATCTCTCCTTCTCCCTCATTATTATTTTCTTTCTTATCAACTATAACAGATATACAATAACCATACCCCACATAAATACAATATTGCATTCTGTTTTTCTTCACCCAGCATTCGTTTGTAAGCACAGTCCCATGTTTCTAAAAAGCTGTCAGGTTGGGCCAGGTGCAGTGGCTCACACCTGTAATCCCAGCACTTTGGGAGGCTGAGGCAGGAGGATCACGAGGTCAGGAGATTGAGACCATCTGGCTAACACGGTGAAACCCCATCTCTACTAAAAATACAAAAAAATTAGCCGGACATGGTGGCAGGCACCTGTAATCCCAGCTACTTGGGAGGCTGAGGCAGGAGAATTGCTTGAACCCATGAGTCGGAGGTTGCAGTGAGCCGAGATGTGACACTGCACTCCAGCCTGGGGTACACAGCGAGACTCTGTCTCAAAAAAAAAAAAAAAAAAAAAAAGTGGGGGCCGAGTGCCGTGGCTCATACCTGTAATCCCAGCACTTTGTGAGGCCAAGGTGGGTGGATCACAAGGCCAGGAGTTCAAGACCAGCCTGGCCAACATGGTGGAACCCCATCTCTAGTAAAAATACAAAAATTAGCCAGGTATGGTGGTGGGTGCCTGTAGTCCAGCTGCTTGGGAGGCTGAGGCAGGAGAATTGCTTGAACCTGGGAGGCGGAGGTTGCAGTGAGCCAAGATCACACCCCTGCACTCCAGCCCAGGCAACAGTGTGAGACTCCATCTCAAAAAAAAAAAAAAAAAAAAAAAGCTGTTTGGCCAGATGTGGTGGCTCATACCTGTAATCCCAGCACTTTGCAAGACCAAGGCAGGCGGATCACCTGAGGCCAGGAGTTTGAGACCAGCCTGGCCAACATGTCGAAAACCCTGTCTCTACTAACAACACAGAGAATTAGCTAGGCATGATGGCACGTGTCTGTAATTCCAGCTACTGAGGAGGCTGAGTCACGAGAATCACTTGAGTGTGGGAGGCTAAGGCCATGGTGAGCCGAGATCATGCCACTGCACGCCAGCCTCGGGGACAGAGTAAGACTTTGTCTAAAAAAAAAAAAAAAAAATTCTTGTAGAGACAGAGTCTCACTATGTTGCCCAGGCTGGTCTCAATCTCCTGGGCTCAAGTGATCTTCCCACCTTAGCCTCTCATAGTGCTGGGATTATAGGTGTGAGCCACTGCACCCAGCCTTGAGCAGCATTTTAATTTCCCCCAAAAACTTTTCCTTTGCGTTGACCACTCAGGTAACTATTTGACTCAAGAGACCTAGCTTTTGGTCTATCTCATTATTCCCCCATTCAGCTTAATCATTTCTAATGTTTGATTTAAAGTGAAAGATGCGGCCGGGCGCAGTGGCTCAAGCCTGTAATCCCAGCACTTTGGGAGGCCGAGACGGGTGGATCACGAGGTCAGGAGATCGAGACCATCCTGGCTAACACGGTGAAACTCCGTCTCTACTAAAAAAATACCAAAAAAAAACTAGCCGGGCGAAGTGGCGGGTGCCTGTAGTCCCAGCTACTCGGGAGGCTGAGGCAGGAGAATGGCGTGAACCCGAGAGGAGGAGCTTGCAGTGAGCTGAGATCCGGCCACTGCACTCCAGCCTGGGCGACAGAGCAAGACTCCGTCTCAAAAATAAATAAATAAATAAATAAATAAATAAATAAATAAATAAATAAATAAAGTGAAAGATGCACAACTTCTCCTTTCACTTGAACACTTAGAAGACATTTTCAGGTTTTTAACTGGCCTAATTTCTTTTGTTGTTGAGAGAGGGTCTCTCTCTGTCACCCGGGCTGGAGTGCAGTAGCAAAAAAAAAAAAAAAAAACGCCTCACTGCAGCCTCAACCTCCCAGGCTCAGTCTTCCACCTCAGGCTCACAAGTAGCTAGGATCACAGGCATACACCATCATGCCCAGCTAATTTTTTAAATTTTTTTGTAGAGACGGGCTCTGCTTTGTTGCCTAGGCTGGTCTCCAACTCCTGGGCTCGTGCAATCCTCCCACCTTGGCCTCCCAAAGTGCTGGATTACAGGCATAAAGCATCATGCCCAGCCTAATGGGCCTAACTTTGATATTGTGTCTCAGGGAATAAGAAGGCCTGAGGAGGGAAAGAGAGATGGGGAATGGGTAGAAGTTCACTGTTTTGACCAGGCACAGCAGCTCACGCCTGTAATCCCAGCACTATAGGAGGCTGAGGCAGAAGGATTGCTTGAGCCCCGGAGTTTAAGACCAGTCTGGCAATATAGTGAGACGAAAAAGTCATTTTTATTAAAAAATTTTTAAATTAGCCAAGTGTGGTGGTGTGTGCCTATAGTCCCAGCTACTTGAGAGGCTGAGATGGAAGGATCGCTTGAGCCCAGAAGGCAGAGGCTGCATGAGTCAACATTGTGCCACTGCACTCCAGCCTGGGCAACAGAGTGAGAATTTGTCAAAATAAGGAATAAGGAAGGAAGGAAAGAAAGAAGGAAGGAGGGAAGGAAGGAAGGAAGGAAGGAAGGAAGGAAGGAAGGAAGGAAGGAAGGAGGGAGGGAGGGAGGGAGGGAGGGAAGGAAGGAAGGAAGGAAGGAAGGAAGGAAGGAAGGAAGGAAGGAAGGAAGGAAGGGTGGGCAAAGATTCACTCTTAGATAGGTGGGGCTTATGGTACCCCAAAACAATTACAATAATAACATCAAAGATTGCTGATCACCAGAACACATATAAAAATAATAATAAAGTTTGAATACTGTAAGAACTACCAAAATGTGACCCAGAGACAAAGTGAAAAATGGTGCTGACAGATTTGTTCCACATGGGGTTGCCGCAAACATTTGATGTGTGAAAAACAGTTTCTCAGGGAGACTAAGGCTGGAAGATCACTCGAGCCTAGAGTTTAAGACTACAACAAGCTATGATCATGCCACTGCACTCCATCCTGGGCAACAGAGCCAGATCCCGTCTCTAAAAAAACTAAAAAATAAACAAATAAAAATAAAATACAGTATCTATGAAGTACAATCAAGTGAAATGCAATAAAACAAGATATGCCTATATTTCCTTGAACTAAAGCCCCAGGATGGGACTACCAACTTAAGGGGTCTGGAACATTCTTACAACTCATACAATGTTTTGTGAAATTGGGACTGAATTACTTTACACCCAGCTTAACTGGGACTCAGAGTTTCGAACATCTTTGATACTTTCCTGCCCCTCAACATAACAAATTGTGCCATCTTGAGAATTTCTTTCTTTTCAACAACTTTTATAGTAAAAAGGGATTTTATTTTCCGATTATAAAAGTAATATATCTTCATAGTAGAAAATCTGTGGCAGGGAGTGGTGGCTCATGCCTGTAATCCCAGCACTTTGGGAGGCCAAGGTGGGCGGATCACCTGAGGTCAAGAGGTCATTGAGACCAGCCTGGCCAACATGGTGGAACCCCATCTCTAGTAAAAATAAAAAATTAGCTGGGGGTGGTAGTGGGCTGTAGTCCCAGCTGCTTGGGAGGCTGAGGCAGGAGAATCACTTAAACCTGGGAGGAGGAGGCTGCAGTGAGCTGAGATGGTGCCACTGCACTCCAGCCTGGGCAACAGAGCAAGACTCCATCTCAAAAGAAAAAAAGAAGAAGAAAAGAAAATGTGGGAAGAGACCAGCCTGGGCAAATATAGAGACTTCATCTCTACTAAAAATTTAAAAGTTAGCAGGTGTGGTGGCATGTGCCTATGATACCAGCTACTCTGGAGGCTGAGGCAAGAGGATCACTTATGCCAGGGAGACTGAGGCTCCAGTGAGCCCTGATTGCACCACTGCATTCAGCCTGGGTGACAGAGTGAGACTCCGTCTCAAAAAAAAAAAAAAAAAGAAAAGAAAAGAAAATTTCGAAAGCACAAAACACAAATAAATTCGAAGCTACCTATAATCCTACCAAAAAATCTTCTTTTTCAATTGTGAAATTAATGCATACTCATTGTTTAAAAAGACAAAATCTTAAGACTTTGTAAAGGTTAAAACCCCAGATCCCACTACATCTCATTTTCCAGAGCCAGCTGCTGTTAAATTCAGTAGATAAACTTCTAGATGTTTTCCACATGCACACAAACATATTTGTGCATATCCTTTTTTCCTGCTCTTTTTAACAAAAATGAAATTTGGAGATACTGTTTTGTCTTGCTCTTTTACACATAGCTATATACATAGATATACATCATAGACATAAATGAGTCTTATTCATGGAAACTGAAAAAAAAAGTCTCCATCCATTATTAAAAGGGACTTGCCAAATGGACAAATCCACTAACAGAGTGTTTTGTCGCCATGTTCTAGACATGAGAAACAATGAAAAATTCACCATCTCCCTGAAAACCCTGGGGGAAATAATTTTATCACAGTAATGGAGACGCAAATCAGTCATAAGGTGACAGCCAGTGAGTGAGCTAGAAAGGTTTAGGGGGTGGGGCATAGTCTTCTGGAGTCTTCCCAGGTCTCCGTCTTGGAGGAAGTTCGTACCTTGTAAAACCCCTCCCTCCTGCCTTGTCCTGCCTGGATGACTGCTCGCCTTTCATCGGTCTTTCTGAATTCTAATTGTCCTTCTAGCCCCACCTCCTCCAATGAGGATTCTTTGATGACTCCAATCTATAGAGATTGTCCCTTGCAAAAATCCCCATAGCCTGCACCTTCTCTTTGTAATGGCTCAGTGGGGGAACCTGGGCTTTAGAGTCAGTCAGCCTTCTCATGTATTAGCTCTGAGACTTCAGACACACCGTCGATTCATTCAACAAATATCACCTGAGCATCTATAGTTCACTGGGTTCTAGAAATACCAAGTACCCGTCCTCAAGTCTCAAGTCTCTTTTTTTTCCGAGACAAAATCTCGCTCTGTCACCCAGGCTGGAATGCAATGGTACAATCTCGACTCACTGCAACCTCCGCTTCCAGGGTTCAAACAACTCTCCTACCTTAGCCTCCCAGGTAGCTGGGATTACAGGCCCCCATGACCATGCCCAGCTAATTTTTGTATTTTTAGTAGCGATGGGGTTTCACCATGTTGGCCAGGCTGGTCTTGAACTCCTTATCTCAAATGATCCTCCCACCCCAGCCTCCCAAACTGCTGGGATCACAGGCGTGAGCCACAGCTCCTGGTCTGTCCTCAAGTCTTGTGGGAGACACAGTCCCATAAACAGGCAATTACAACATGATGTGATCAAAGGAATAAAGGCTGTAACATAAGGATATTTTTGGAACACAGAGACACTACCCGACCTCTTCCTGAGTATCAGTGAAGGCTGATATGAGAAGAATTAACAAATAAGCCAAAGCCTTATTTGTTATTATTATTATTATTGAGCAGGGTCTCACTCTGTCACCCAGGCTGGAGTGCAGTGGCACAATCAGCCTCAGCCTCATAGGCTCAAGAGATCTTCCTGCCTCAGCCTCCCGAGTGGCTGGGACCTCAGGCATGCTCCACCACACATGGCTAATTTTTTAACTTTTAATAGAGACGAGGCCTCACTATGTTGCCCAGGCTTGTCACAAACTTCTGGAGTCAAGTAATCCTTCTGCCTTAGCCTCCCAAAGTGCTGGGATTACAGGTGTGAGCCATCACCTGGCCTCATTCATTATTATATGGGGAAAAAAGTACCTATCTTTCAGAGTTTTAATGAGATTAAATGAAAGTACATAGCAAAAGTGCTTAGTACAGGATCTAGCATTTCACAGGTGATTGTTAAAGGATATCTACTGTTATTCTAACTCACTGGCAATTTGTCCAACCTACCTGCCTATTTTGAACTACAGTTTGTATATTGTAGCATTAATTTAACCCTTCACAAAGTGAGTCTTTTATCTCCCAACTACACTATGATCCCTTCCAGACCTCAAGCTGCATTTCATTTTTCCTTCTGTATGTGTACCCAGTGGGCACTGGGATAGTGTTGATTTCATTGTATTTGTTCAGGTCTGTCTGGAATAGGCTGTAAGGCTGTGTTCATACACTACTGGGGATGCAGGAAGGGAGGCCTTGTGAAAAATGGAAATCCCTGTGACCTGACCTGCCAAAATTCTGATTTGGTAGGTCTGGGGTGGGGCCCTAGAATCTGCATTTTGACAAACTCCCCAGTGACTGCAGTGCTCAGTGGCCTTGAGAAGCTCTAGGCCAGGGGATGTGGGCAAGAAGGAGCAGGTGGCTTCTCCAGGCCCCCGCTAAACTCCCTTTCCCATTGATTTCCTCCTGCACAGTCAGAGCTGTTTTTTCCTTAGTTGCTACTCTTCCAAGGTCAGTGTCCAAGGCAGGATGGGAGTGGTGGTGAGACTATGGGAAAGGACGACATTGGCACTCGGCTGACTCACTCAGCCATACTCCCACCCCTTCCCTAGAGTCCAAGTGTACATCTGACCCTCCACCCTCCATCCACCCACGCCCGCCTCTTCCCCTCTTCTCCTGGGTTTGCCTATTTGTTCAGACCCTCATTGAGAACCTCCCTGGAGGGGTGAATGGACTCAAACTGCCTCCGTATCACAGTGAAGTTTTATGAGGCAATAGAACCAACAGAACAACTATACCCTAATAGAGATAAAGAAGGCCCCAAGGCTAATTCCCCCGGGCCACCCCAACTTTCCACCTGAACTCTGGCCCCTGCCTCAGTCAGCCACCATTGTTCTCAGAGCAATGCCTGGAGAAGGGGGTGGGAATACAGGTTCTTGAGTCCATGGGTGGGGAGGAGCCCTGGGCACCCTCCTATTCTCTCCATCCCCAGGACCTTACTGGCCTTGTATAGAGTAAGTGAACTATCAGGGTTATCGATTCCTGGATTAAACTCCCCTTCCTCTTTCCTCAATTAAAATCTGAAATACTATTTGGCATTGATCCCTAGAATGTCAGGGCTAAATGGGACCTCTGAGAGCAATATTTTCCGATGATGATACTTCTAGTTTTAGTCTCAAGAATCAAAGGCCAGGAGTTTGAGATCAGTGTGGCCTACACAATAAGACCCTGGCTCTAAAAAAATTAAAAAACAATTAGCCAGTCATGGTGGCTTGCACCTGCAGTCCTAGCCACTGAGGAGGCTGAGGTGGGAGGATCACTGGAGTCCAGGAGTTTGAGGCTACAGTGAACTATGATCGTGTCACTACTCTCCAGCCTGGTGACAGAATGAGACCCCAACTCATTTAAAAAAAAAAAAAAAAAAAATGGCCGGACGCAGTGGCTTACACCCGTAATCCCAACACTTTGGGAGGCTGAGGCGGGAGGATCACCTGAGGTCAAGAGTTCTAGACCACTCTGGCCAACATGGCGAAACCCTGTCTCTACTAAAAATACAAAAATTAACCAGGCATGGTGGCAGGTGCCTGTAATCCCAGCTACTCAGGAGGCTGAGGCAGGAGAATTGCTTGTACTCAGGAGGCAGAGGTTGCCGTGAGCCGAAATCACACCTTTGCACTCCAGCCTAGGAGACAGAGTGAGACTCCGTCTCAAACAAACAAATAAAAAAAAGTCAAAGACTAAGATAAGAAAATCCAGTTGACACTTAGTTTATCCACAGTGAGAAACGAAAGAGATAGAGACTCTGGGCCCAGTCTGCCTAGGTTTGAATCCCAGCTATGTCACTCACTGGTTCTGTGGCCTTGGGCACCTTATTTATTTTTCTATGTCTCAGTTTTCTCATCTGCAAAATCTGGATGATAATGGTGCCTACCTGAAGGGGATGTTACTAATGTTAAATGAGTTAAGTCAGGGGTGGTGGCTCTCACCTGTAATCCCAGTGACTCAGGAGGCTAGAGGCCAGGAATTGGAGACTAGCCTGGGCAGCATAGCAAGACCTTGTCCCTAAAAAAACACAAACAGAAAACCTTAGCTAGGCATGGTGGCCTGTGTCCGTAGTCCCCCCGCTACTCGAAGGGCTAAAAGAAGGATTGTTCGAGCCTGGGAGTTCGAGGCTGCAGTGAGCTATGTTTGTGCCACTGCACTACCGCTTGGGTGACAGAGCAAAACTTGACTCTAAAACTAATAAATAGGCCAGGCACAGAGGCTCTTGCCTGTAATCTTTCCTCTTTGGGAGCCTGAGGTGGGAGATTTGCTTGAGCCCAGGAGCTTGAGATGAGCCTGGGCAACATAGGGAGACCCCATCTCTACAAAAAATAAAATAAAATAAATCAACTGGGCATGGTGGCGTGTGTCTGTAGTCCCAGCTAGTCGGGAGACTGAGGTAGGAGGATTGCTTGAGCCTAGGAGTGGAAGGCTACAGTGAGCCATGATCATGCCACTGCACTCCAGCTTCGGCTACAGAGAGAGATTCTGCCCAAAAATAACAATAATAAAATAAATAAATGAGTTAATTTTTGTAAAGTACTTTTCGCAGCACCTGGCACAGCGTATCTAAGGGTGTGTTAAGTAAGTATTGGGGCGGGCTGGCCATGCAGCTTCCACACCGCTCTGTCCAGTTCCCAGCTTTGCAGTGTTAATCATTTCCCTCATCTCCAAGTGTCAGATGTATTAGCATTCAGCCCTCCTCCTTGTCTTTACTCTGAGCATTCATTCCCTTGGTGATTTCATCCAGCCCATAGCTTTAAATATCATCTTTTGCTGATGACTTTAATTTTTTTTCTCCATCTCAGACCTCTACTCTGGACTTAGTATATCTAACTGCCTACCTAACAACTCCACTCTATGCCTTACGTCCAGCTTACATAAGGCATTTCTAACTTACGTCCAAAAGTCCTGTGCTACCCTCAACAAAACTCGCTCCCCCCATGGAGCATTTCAGTTGATGGAAAATACTGAGAGCCAAGATCTAATGTGCACCTGCAATGCGCCAAGTCCTGTGCTAAATGCTTTACATAAATTATCATCCTATCCTCCCAACCAGTCTTGTGTGTCAGTCCTGATATTATCCCCATCATGTAGATAAGGAAACAGAGGCTCAGAAATAACATGCCCAGGTGGTAAGTGGAGGAGAATGTCTGGCTACAGGTCCTGCACTCATGTCCACTAACTAAATGCAACAATTTGATTACATGCAGCCTCCAGAACCAATCAGGGTCTTGGAGACTGATCGCTCCTTTGGTACTTAGTGAATGACCCCAAAGCACCAGACACCGTGCTGAGCACTCAAGACATGGCACCGCTCTTAATCCATGCAACAAACTTCTGAGGGAGTTGTAATAATCCCTACTTACAGAAAAGAAAGCCTAAGTCCAGAAAGGTTAGGTGACTTGTCCAAGGTTACACAACCAGTCACTGATTAAGTTTGGATAGGAATTCAGTACTTACTACCACCATGGATCCTGCTGGCTCTCTGATCCAGCAGTGGAATGCCAGTCTGTTAATTTACAATGAGAGCCGGCCGGGCATGGTGGTTCACACCTGTAATCCCAGCATTTTGGGAGGCTGAGGTGGGCGGATCACCTGAGGTCAAGAGTTCAAGACCAACCCGGCCAACACGGTGAAACCCCATCTCTACTAAAAATAACAAAAATTAGCCAGGCATGGTGGTGTGTGCCTGTAATCCCAGCTACTCAGGAGGCTGAGGCAGGAGAATTGCTTGAGCCTGGGAGGTGAAGGCTGCAGTGAGCTGAAATTGTGTCACTGCACTGCAGCCTGGGTGACAGAGTGAGACTCTGTCTCCAAAAAAAGAGAAAAATTTATAATGAGAACTATAAATCATGTATTCATCATTTTATTCATTCAATACGTACTTACTAGCACCAGGCTATGTGTCAGGGGATGGAGATACACAGCAGAAGACAAAATTGTCTCACCCCATTGAATGAAGCTTCCAGCTTTGCAGTTCATCCATTTTCCCCAGTTCATCCCCTACTCAGCCTCACATGCTTTCCTATCCAGCCCACGGATGTATCCTTCCTGTGCCAGGACCCTCAGTGTCCTTCTGCCACATTAGCTTCCCAGGCCCCATCCTTACACACAAGAAAGCATTCGTCCTTCTACCTCCCATCTGCAGGACTTACAGCTGCAGCCGGAAGAGGTGGCACAATGGGGGAGGGGGGGTCACACCACCTCAAGTTCATGACCATCCCTCAGCAAGGTTTTGGGATACTCACTGGTTCTTTCCTCTCCTCACTGAGTGAATCCCACCTGCCATTCCTCACAACAGCAGCTGGTTTGAAATAACTTTTACCTTCTTATCAAGTCTCCTACAACACTCCCACCACCTCCACTTCCCAGTTCTAATTCCTCATGCTGTTAGTTCTTTTTTTTTTGACAAAGTCTCCCTCTGTCACCCAAGCTGGAATACAGTGGTAAAATCATGGCTCACTGCCACCTCAATCTCCTGGGCTCAAGCAATCCTCCTGCCTCAGTCTCCCAAAGTGTTGGGATCACAAGTGTGAGCCACCATGCCTGGCCACCATCACTTTTTTTTTTTCTTCTGTGAGACAGAGTTTCACTCTTTTTACCCAGGCTGGAGTGCAGTGGCGTGATCTCGGCTCACTGCAAGCTCTGCCTCCAGGGTTCAAGTGATTCTCCTGCCTCAGCCTCCCAAGTAGCTGGGATTACAGTCACCTGCCACCACACCTGGCTAATTTTGTATTTTTAGTAGAGATGGGGTTTCACCATGTTGGTCAGGCTGGTCTCAAACTCCTGACCTCAGGTGATCCACCCACCTTGTCCTCCCAAAGTAGTGGGATTACAGGTGTAAGCCACTGTGCCTGGTCCACGATCACTTTTAATGGCCATATTGTAATCCATTGTACAGACATATCACAACTTAGCCATTCTCCTTTTGTTGGACAGTTAGGTTAGGAAAAGAAAATTGTATACAATAGGAAATACCACAACATGGGAAAAACAAAAACAAAATGTTATTCAAAACCATGTGTTAACATGAACAGCATTATCTGAGGCAACTGGGATACAGCTGAAGTTCCACTGGATGGCCATGGGTCATAAACTAGTGGAGGATAGTGATCTCTGAGATGGTAACCAGGGACAAGCTGGGAAGTTCTGCAGGGCAGCCACCTCACTGGGAACAGTCTTTTCCAGACAGGGAAAATCTTTATTTTCTGCTTCTGTTCTGTGTCTCTGCCTGTTCCACAACCCACTTTTGAGTTGAGTTGATGGAATTTATTTCCTTCCTTCCTTTCTTTCTTTCTTTCTTTCTTTCTTTCTTTCTTTCTTTCTTTCTTTCTTTCTTTCTTTCTTTCTTTCTTTCCTTCTTTCTTTCTTTCTTTCTTTCTCTCTTTCTTTCTTTCTTTCTTTCTCTCTTTCTTTCCTAGAGACAGGGTCTCCCTATGTTGCCCATGCTGGTCTTGAACTCCTGGGCTCAAGTGATCCTCCTGCCTCAGCATCCCAAAGTGTTAGGATTACAGGCATAAGATACTGCACCTGGCCAGTTGATTAAATTTCTGACTGCTGTAGACAAGGTCCTTTGAGTCACAAGTCAAGAAATCCACTTGAGGCCAGGCATGGGGGCTCATGCCAGCCACACTGGGTGGCCAAAACAGGAGGATCACTTGAGTCCAGAAGTTTGAGACCAGCATGGGCAACACAGGGAGACCCCTTCTCTACAAAATTAAAAAGAAAAAGAAGCCCACTTGAGGCCAGGTGTGCTGACATACACCTATGATCCCAGCACATTGGGAGGCTGAGGCGGGAGGACTGCTTGATGCCAAGAGTGCAAAACCAGCCTGAGTAACATAGCAAGACCATGTCTTTACAAAAAATTTTAAAAATTAACCAGGCGTGGTGGCATGTGCCTGTAGGGAGGCTAATAGGGAGGCTGAGGCTGGAAGATCACTTGAGCCTAGGAGTTCAACACTGCTGTGAGTTATTATTACACCACTGCACTCCAGCCTGGGTGACAGAATGAGACCCTGTAATAAGCATTATAAAAAATAAAAATTTAAAAAAAGAAAAAAGAAAAGAAAAACCTACTTGAGCTAGCTTAGGTTATAAAAAAAAAGAAAGGTGATTTATAAAATTGAACCATCAGCATATACAACTGCTATTTGACCTTTATGACCTATAAAAACAACAATTTCAGCTGGTTCAACCTAATATTCTAACAATGCAGGAAGATCTCAAGGAGCCCAGGGATAGGAAACGAAGTCTAGGTTCATGAGGAACTAGAACCAGAATCTGAAAAACGTCAGGAACCCTTCCCTCCCTTCTTCTACCCCACCCCTTTCCTTTCTTTGTCTGTTTCATTCTCTGCAGGTCTTCTTTCCGGCTCACCCATGTGCAGGCTGTCAACACAGTTTTCAGGACTTAAGTCAGAAGAGAAATAATTTGATTGGCCTGTCCTGTATCAAGTGGGCATCTCTGGTCCAATCAGCTCTGGGCAGGGAGGCAGAGCTCTTCATGGTAGCGCTCTTAATTGCAAGCAATGGAAACTGATTTGAGCAAAAAAGAAATTTATCAAAAGGATATCCACTGGATCACAGACTTTTCAGACTTGGAAAACAGACAGAGACAAGAGAGGATGAACAGCTAGAACCACAGCCACAATCACATCACAGAAATGATTTTGTAAGGATTCTGCTGCCAAAGGCTGGACTGGGCAGTTTGCACCCTTATCGAGGGTAGCACTGCATGCGGACCCTGCAGCCACCATTCCCCTGGGCATGGAATATGGCCACCACCACCAGAATGGATTCTCTTGTCCCTGCTTATTCGTATCATGAGCTGCAGAGGCTGAGCCCACCTCATGGGCATGCACCCTCATTGCCATGGGGTGATGGGACAAAACGGGGCATGAGTACTGGCCTTTTCAGCTTTGTACTGGAAGGTGGGCCCACCTTTCATTGGGCCCCATGTAGTGGGGAGTTCTCTAAACATAGAAAAGGGTACAGATGCTTGATCCCATCAAAAGGGTCATGAGGTACCAACCGTCTCGACCATGAGGGCCAACTGCTCTGGGTGGACAGTTCTTGAAGAAGGGACTGTGGGCTGGATAGGTGCCCAAAGAGTGTCCATGACAGTTACCTCTCCACAAAGATTCTACCCAGCTCATGTGCCTCCTATAAAACCTTTCCTCCTCCCAATCTATCCCATCCTGGCTCTTTTCTACTTAGAACTTGTATAGGAGGGCTGGGCGTAGTGGCTCACACCTATTATCCTAGCACTTTGGGAGGCTGAGGTGGGCAGATCACTTGAGGTCAGCAGTTCAAAACCAGCCTGGCCAACATGGTGAAACCCTGTCTCTACTAAAAATATTGTAAAAATAGCCAATTGTAGGGCCAGATGCAGTGGCTCACACTTGTAATCTCAGCACTTTGGGAGGCTGAGGTGGGCAGGTCACGAGGTCAGGAGATCAAGACTATCCTGGTTAACATGGTGAAACCCCATCTCAAGTAAAAATACAAGAAGTTAGCTGGGCATGGTGGCAGGCACCTGTAGTCCCAGCTACTCAGGAGGCTGAGGCAGGAGAATCACTTGAACCTGGGAGGCAGAGGTTGCAGTGAGCCGAGACCGTGCCACAGAACTCCAGCCTGGGCAACAGAGCGAGACTCTGTCTCAAAAAAGAAAAAGAAATTAGCCAGTTGTGGTGGCAGGCGCCTGTAATCCCAGCTACTCGGGAAGCTGAGGCAGGAGAATAGCTTGAACCTGGGAGGTGAAAGTTACAGTGAGCCGAGATCACACCATTGCACTCCAGCTTGGGCAACAAAAGCAAGACTCCATCTCAAAAAAAAAAAAAAAAAGGAACTTGCATAGGAAGGCACAGGGTGAAATTGTTATCGTTGTTTTTCTGAGATATAAGCATCTGGAAGGCAGGAAACCTGCCGTATGTTTCTGTTTGGCCCGTGTAGGGCAGGGCCTGTAACTGTGCAGGGTCTATACCTGGGCCTTTATATACTTGTTGGTTGGCTCAGGCATCAGCCAAGGCTCTTACAGATCTAAGTAACAGACACTGACTCTTGGTGACAAACCAAAACAGAAAAATTTTTGGAAACGTATGGAGTAGCTCATAGAAGGGATGAAAAAGTTCCACCACCAGGCCTCCAGATAGCACACAGCACCAGGGAGCAAGAAGGAAGGGACAGTCCCTGGGGCACTGCCATCCCGTTGATCACCTTCAACAATCCTTCATCCCAGCACTTTGGGAGGCCGAGGTGGGTGGATCACAAGGTCAGGGGTTCGAGACCAGCCTGACCAACATGGTGAAACCCTGTCTCTACTAAAAATACAAAAATTAGCTGGGCGTGGTGGCACACACCTGTAATCCTAGCTGCTCAGGAGGCTGAGGCAGAAGAATTGCTTGAACCCGATAGGCGGAGGTTGCAGTGAGCCGAGATCGCGCCACTGCACTCCAGCCTGGAGACAGAATGAGACTCCGTCTTAAACAAACAAACAAACAAACAAACAATCCTTCATCTTTATAGTACTTCCCTCATAACTCAAAGTCCCAGCTTGGATAGTTACAGGCTCTGTCACTTGGACAAGTCACTTCACCTCTGTACTTGGGTGTCCTGGTTGACAGAATAGAGCTAAAAATAAAGCCCACCTCCTAAACTGGCAATGGGAGGGTTGGGTGCTCAGTACATGAAGACCCTTAGAAAGGGGGCCAGCACCTAGCAAGCACTTCATAAATATCAGCTACTAAAAAACACCAGAGAGAAAGTCCAACGGGCTCAGCCGAGGACATGTATTCCCTCTGGAGGTGGGTGAGGCGGGTGGAGGCTCTTAACTGACAGTCCCACAGAGACCCGCATGCAACAGCATTGTCAAGGAGTAGCTCTCCAAGAAACACTGACAGAAGAAGGGGGAAAGGATACTGGGCAGGCAAGAACGTAAGTGCCCATGATGACTTATCAGCTCCCCAGGACAGAAAAAGGGTGCCGGCTCCAACATCTACAGGTTTGATCTAGGGCAGTGGCCGGGAAGAAGGAAGAAGATTGGGAGGCAGGTCTAACAACATCCAACCAACCTCCCTACCAAAGCAGCCCATGACCCTTGAAAGATACTGCTTCAGAAGAAAGTCAGATGGCAAAAGGTCATCCAGCTCCCGTGCAATCATTCATTGCCCCCTCTCCTGCCGCTGGCAAACCGTGATTAATTCCTGTGGCAGCCGCAGGGATCATTCCTAATGAATTTCTAATGAGCTCATTTGGTGTTAATGCGGTGTGTAATTCCGCAGGACACTCATTGTAATTTAGCCTTATTAAGTCTCTAGTTATTGGGAACTACTATTGCTCTAAGCTCATAAGCAGGAGAAAAGTAATTATGCAGAGCAAGCAGTTAAATTATGAAAAGGATTGGACATTCTGAGACGGCCAAGACGTGGCTGCTCCTGTGTTTTCTCCTTGGAGTGCACTGCTCTGCAAAGGTGAGCAGGCCGTGCAGGTCTTTGAGCTGAGGCAAGAATGCCCACTTTTACTTCTGTTCTGCAATGTTAGAGCCGTGCAGGCTGCCCCTGTGTTCTGGTATTTTAAAGGGCCAACCACAGGTGGCCCTGTCCCCAGATGATCTACCCCACTTGCCTACTGCTTGGGCCTGAATTTCCACCATAGGGCTAGATTCCTTCACATTTGAGGTGCTGTTCCAGGTTGAAAGGTAATTTGTACCACAGTTCAGAAAGCAGTCGCTGATAGGTTATCTTATCTGATGATCACAGTTTCCCAATGATTGTCATTAAACCCCTTTGACAGATAAGGAGCTTAAAGTTCACAGAGGTGAAGCCACTGGGTTCCCAAGGTTGTCACTGGGTGCCAGAACTAGGAACAGAGCCCATATCTCCTGGTAGGTAACCAGGTGAATTCTCTTTCCAGCTTACCTGTAAAGTATTGCCTGCTGTGCTTTTCATACATATGTGACTCATGCTTCCACCTAGATCACATGTTTCTTGAGGTCAGAGCCCTTTCGAGGATCCGCTTTGCCTGTTCGACTTTCCTTGGTACAGAGGATGGAGCTGCGAGGCTCCCCTGGTTAGATCAGGTCGGGTCTCCTGCCATGCACGGGTTGATTGTATGTCTCCTTTTCCCACTTCTTCCTGAAATTTTCTTATTATACTTTTTATTAAAATGTATGTCTTAGGTTGCTTTCTGTTGCTACGACTGAATACCTGAGACTGTGTGTGTGTGTGTGTGTGTGTGTGTGTGTGTGTGTATGTGTGTGTGTATAGAGAGAGAGAGAGAGAGAGAGGGAGAGAGAGAGAGAGAGAGGCTGGACGCAGTGGCTCATGCCTGTAATCCCAGCATGAGATTTTAAGAGACCAAGGAGGGGGGATCGCTTCAGGCTAGGAGTTTAAGACCAGCCTAGGCAACACAGTGAGACCCCTGTCTCTAAAAATAAAAGAAAAGGAAAAAAAAAATTATTTATTGTAGTTTTGGAGACTGGGAAGTCCAAGGTCTAGGGGGCACCACGGGTGAGGGCCTTCTTGCTGGTGGTGACTCTGTAGAATACCAAGATGGTACAGAGCATCACACGGCAAAGGGAGCTCACTGAGAGCCAAACTGGCTTTATTTATTTATTTATTGTAATTTTTTGAGACAGGGTCTCACTTTATCACCCAGGCTGGAGTGCATAGGGGCAATCACAGTTCACTGAACCCTCAACCTCCCAGGCTCAAATAATCTTCCTGCCTCAGTCCCCCAAGTAGCTAGGACTACAGGTGTGGGCCACCATACCCGACGAATTTTTGTATTTTTTGTGGAGAGAGGTTTCACCATGTTGCCCAGGCTGGTCTCAAACTCCTGGGCTCAAGTGATTCACCTGCCTTGGCCTCCCGAGGTTCTGGGATTATAGGCATGAGACACTGCACCGCACCTTTATTTATTTCTGAGAAAGGGCCTTGCTCTGTTGCCCAGATCAGAGTGCAGTGGTGCAAAGATGGCTCACTGCAGCCTCAGCCTCTCCAGTAGCTGGGACAACAGGTGTGAGCCACCACACTTGACTAATTTTTTTTTTTTTTTTTAAAGAAATGGAGTCTCCCTGCTGGGTGCAGTGGCTCATGCCTGTAATCCTAGAACTCTGGGAGGCCGAAGCAGGCAAATCATGAGATCAGGAGTTCGAAACCAGCCTGGCCAACATGGTGAAACCCCGTCTCTACCAAAAATATGAAAAATTAGCTAGGTGTAGTGGCGGGCACCTGTAATCCCACCTACTTGGGAGGCCGAGGCAGGAGAATCCCTTGAATCTGGGAGGCCGAGGTTGCAGTGAGCCAAGATCATGCCACTGCACTCCAGCCTGGGCGACAGAGTGAGACTCCACCAAAAAAGAAAGAAAGAAAGAAAAGAAACAAAAGAAAGAACGAAGGAAGGAAAAAAAGAAGAAAGAAGGAAGGAAGGAAGGAAGGAAAGAAAGAAGGAAAGAAAGAGAGAAAGAAAGAGAGAAAGAAAGAAAGAAAGAAAGAAAGAAAGAAAGAAAGAAAGAAAGGAAGGAAGGAAGGAAGGAAGGAAGGAAGGAAGGAAGGAAGGAAGGAAGGAAGGAAGGAAGGAAGGAAGGAAGGAAGGAAGGAAGGAAGGAAGGAAAGAAAGATCTCCCTATGTTGTCCAGGTTTGTCTTGCACGCCTGGCCTCAAGCAATGCTCCTGCCTTAGCCTCCCAGAGTTCTGAGATTATAGGTATAAGCCATGGTGACCAGCTCCCACTCTCATGATAATTAATCCACTCTTATGATAACCCTTTAATCCTTTAATTTATTAGTGGATTAATTCATTAATGAGGGCAGAGGCTTCATGATCCAATCACCTCTTGCTACGGTTACATGGGGTATTAAGCTTCAACATGAGATTGGAGGGGACAAACATTCAAACCATTGCAATGTAGATTCAACTTTTTTCTTTTTTTTAAGAGACAGCATCTTGTTCTGTCACCCAGACTGGAGTGCAGTGGCATGATTTTAGCTCACGACAGCCTCAAACTCCTGGGCTCAAGTGATCCTCCCACCTAAGCCTCCCAAGTAGCTAGGATGAAAGGCATGCACCACCTCACCTGACTAATTTTTTTTTGTAGACAAAGGATCTAGTTATATTGTCCATGATGGCCTTAAACTACTGGCTTCAAGCAGTCCTCTTGCCTCAGCCTTTCAAAGTGCTCAGATTACAGGCACGAGCCATTGAGCCCAGCCTTAAACTTTAAAAATAATTTTAAATCATTTTCTTCTGATGATAAAAGTAACATAAAATTCAGAGAATGCATAAAATTCAGAAATGTTTAAAATAAAATTCAGAAAAAAATGCAGAAAAGTCTAAAGAAGGTAAAGATGGCTAGGCCCGGTGGCTCACTCCTGTAATCCCAGCACTTTGGTAGGCCAAGGTGGGTGGATCACCTGAAGTCAGGAGTTCGAGACCAGCCTGGTCAACATGGTGAAACTCCATCTCTATTAAAAATACAAAACTTAGCCAGGCGTGGTGGCAGGCGCCTGTAATCCAAGCTACTGGGGAGGCTGAGGCAGGAGAATCGCTTGAAGCCGGGAGGTGGAAGTTGCAGTGAGCCAAGATCGTGCCATTGCACTCCAGCCTAGGGGACGACAGAGAGACTTCATCTCAAAAAAAAAAAAAGGAGGTAAAGATGACCAAAATCCCATCACTCATATGTAACTGTTGTTTAACAGTTGGTGTGTATTTACTTCCAGACCTTATTATATGCACATATAAATATACATGCAAACATTTTATCTAAAATGGGAACATACCATATGTACTGTTTTGGAAATAGCTTTTTATTAAACTTGGAAACATGACATTTTTGAAAGATGAATTTACATTGTTGAATAATAAATAAAAACTGATTTAGCAAGAATGTCCTTGGTAACTCCTCTCTGTTATAAAAAGAAACAAAAGAAGGGTAATTTAGAGCAGAAAACCTAAATAACCCCACACAAAAGCCAGAAAGAAAATTTGACTATTGCTACCTTGTCTCCTAAAACGTCTTGGTTATCCATTTAATCTGGGTGTTTGGCATGAAAAAGCTGATGGATGGAAGATGCAGGCCTAGGCGCAAAGTCATGTGACCCTGGGAGTCGGGATGAATGGATTGGGCCGTGGGAGTTTAGAGGTAAACCTAGGTTCATGATGTGGCCCTTGCCCATTTCCCTACCTCATCTTCTGTCATACCCTCGGTTTCTGCTGCAAACTCATTTCCACTGGAATCCCCTAAACTCACTGTGCTATTTTGCATTTCCTTGCCTTTGCACTTTTCCTTCTACCTAGAATGCCCAGTAGCATAAATGGGAAAAAAACTGGCTTTCATGCAACGTCTAACTCAATTATTTGCCTATGAGGAAAACAAAAAGAGCTACTTGAAGGGCAAAGTATGTTTTTCATCTGTATGGAAGGAGGTCCTGGGGCAGGTGGGAGTAAGGTTTTTTTATCCGTTGAAGGTGGAAACACTCTAATCACAGCTTGCCTTGGTGCTGTATCTAGCATCCATGACCCAGGCGCTGCCGTGCATGTCCAAGCCGCCCTGGACTTGACCTCCTCACTCCTTGGTGGTGTTCTGGTCTGTAAGTCCCTCTCCTAACTACTTCCTGAACTTTCTTCAGCCCCGGGTGCTCATAGCTAAGCAGCCCTCAGAGCTGTGGGTATGCACTTTGTAGCTGTTTAGATGTGGGTGGGAAAAAATAATGTTGCCATCAGTGTAACCAGCATGTGTGGCTGTGTTATAGAGATGCATATTGCCCGTGTGCATTTATGTCTGTGGTACTATACATAGAATTGCACGCATGTGTGAGACATGATGTATATGTGCCCTTCTATCTGTGTACCTAGGAGGATGTATACTTTTCTTTGTGTATATTAAGTGTGAATCACTGCGGATGCATGTAGAATATTATGTGTTTTTTTTGTTTTGTTTTGTTTTGTTTTGAGACAGAGTCTTGCTCTGTCGCCCAGACTGGAGTGCAGTGGAATGATCTCGGCTCACTCCAGCCTCTGCCCCCCAGGTTCAAGCGATTTTCTTGCCCCAACCTCCCAAGTAGCTGGAATCACAGGCACGCACCACCACGCCCTGCTAATTTTTTGTATCGTTAGTAGAGATGGGGTTTCACCATGTTGGCCAGGTTGGCCTTGAACTCCTGACCTCGTGATCTGCCCTCCTCGGCCTCTCGAAGTGCTGGGATTACAGGCGTGAGCCACTGTGCCTGGCCTGCTTTTTTTACACATACATGTAAAGCAGTGTGCACATGTGCTCAGTTGTGACTTTCTATACATGGCTCTAGTTGTTTATATACAGATATATGGATGTGTATATGTGGGAGAATGTGTTTATGGAAGGAGGGTATCACTTTGATGCCTTAACCTACAAGGAAAGAAAAAGAAAAGAAAAAAAAGAAAAGAAGAAAGAAACAATAAATCCAGTTAATATATCTCATGACTAGAATTCCAGAGGTGGGAAGGGAGGACGCTCAAGTTGACTGACTGTGTGGATCAGTGACAGCATTAGAGGCCCTGGGTCATTTCCACTTCTCCACTCTGCTTAATTCTGCATCCTCAAGGTCACAAAATGGCTGCAGCGTTTCCATACCCCGCACTCTCACATTACAGAATCCAGTGACAGGTAAATGAGTCTTGACTTCTGAGATGACTTTCTCAAGAATAAGGAAAATTTCGCAGTCGCCCCAAGCCAACTTCTTTCCATGTGTCATTGGCTAGAACTTGGTCACATAGCCCAAAGGTAAACCAATCTCCATCACGGGGACTAAGACCACCAGGGCTGGCTTAGACTAATGAAGTTCCCTGTCCTGGAACAGGGGTTGGAATCAGCCTTTCAGAACACAAGACTGCTTGGAGAAATGGTGGTCATCTGACAGAGTTCGTCAGGAAGGGGGAAGCCAACAGCACCTGTGATAAAGGAGTGTGCACACGTGCGCAGGCACATCTATTTATAAGTGTACGTGACTTTGAACATGTATGAACATGTATTTCACTGACTTTTTTTTTTTTTTTTCTTGAGATGGTGTCTTGCTCTGTCACCCAGGCTAAAGTGCAGTGGAGCGATCTTGGCTCACTGCAACCTCTGCTTCCTGCTGAGAGAGCAAATCCTGGCCAAGATGACAATCTAATCATTAATGGTATCTTGTCTTTGACTGGGAGGCCTTGGGTCCCATGCCAGATGGAAGACTCAGCCCTTATCATAACTCTGCCAAAACCACAATACTGGCAGTGGGAGACGAGACTACCACATGTATATTTTTTTAATTCTCTGAGAGACTTTCAGTTTTGGGCTTCTCTATCTGAGGCACCACCGGTCCCCAAAAAGCCAAGGGAAAACCTTAGCTGTTATGCCCCCTTTCTTTCCAACCCCCAGCCCATCCCTACCTATGGAGCTGGAGACCTGGGGAGGGTATTTCTCAGAAAGCAGGAAGCCTGAGCTCAAGGCTGCTAGCAGGGTGAGGCTTCCTACCTCAGAGAGGCCCTGAGCACTCGGCTTCTTTCCCTCTCCACAGCAGTGTGCTTCCCAGTAAAGACAATAGGATGCACCGGGCACGGTGGCTCACACCTGTAATCCCAGCACTCTGGGAGGCTGAGGCGGGGAGATCACCTGAGGTAAGGAGTTCGAGACCAGCCTGCCCACCCCGTCTCTACTAAAAACACGAAAAATTAGTCCGGGGTGCTGGCGGGCGCCTGTAATCCTAGCTCCTCAGGAGGCTGAGGCAGGAGAATCGCTTGAACCTGGGAGGTAGAGGTTGCAGTGAGCCAAGATTGCACCACTGCACTCCAGCCTGGGCGACAAGAGAGAAACTTCATCTCAAAAAAAAAAAAAAAGAAAGAAAGAAAAGAAAAAGAAAATAGGATGCAGGGGATGAGGGAGAGCTGGGGAGGAAAGACATGGACTGAGCACATTCATGCACCACTCATTCTGTGTCCCTTGTGGAATTTCACTCCATCTCCATAGTGACCTTTTTTAAAAAAATGTATTATTTATTTTTATTTTTACCTTTATTTTATTAGAGATGGGGAGTCTCACTCTATTGCCCAGGCTGGAGTGCAATGGCAGGATTATAGCTCACTGCAGCCTCCAACTCCTGGATTCAAGCAATGCTTCCACCTCCCAAGTAGCTGAGACTACAGGACAACAGGTGCATGCTCCACAGTGAGGACCCTGTGGGACTGTTTTCTTTTCTTTTCTTTTTTTTTTTCTGAGATGGAGTCTCACTCTATCACCCAGGCTGGAGTGCGGTGGCACACTCTCGGCTCACTGTAACCACCGCCTGGCCTAAAAGTCCTTATTTTTTGGAGATTTATACTGAAGTATTTGCAGATGAAATATAATGTCTGAGGCTGGGGGCGGTGGCTCACACCTGTAATCCCAGCACTTTGGGAGGCCAAGGCAGGCAGATCACCTGAGGTCAGAAGTTTGAGATCAGCCTGACCAACATGGTGAAACCCCATCTCTACTAAAAATACAAAATTAGCCAGGCACGGTGGCGTGTGCCTGTAATCCCAGCTACTTGGGAGGCTGAGGCAGGAGAATCACTTGAACCCAGAAGGTGGAGGTTGCAATGAGCTGAGATTGCGCCATTGCACTCAAGCCTGACCAACAAGAGCAAAACTCCATTTCAAAAAAACAAAAAACAAAGAAATATAGTATCTAAGATTTGGTACAAAATAATTGGGTGGAGTTGGGTGCAGTGGTTTGCACCTACAGTCCCAGCTACTTGGGTGACTGACGCAGAAGGATTGCTTGATCCCAGGAGTTTGAGACCAGTCTGGGCAACATCGCAAGACTTTGTCTCAAAGCAAAAAAAAAAACAGGGTGAGCATTGTTAAATAAAATTTGAGAGGCCATTGTTTTGAACTGAACTTCTGCACTAGGCCCTAACAAATCAGGCCAAACCAAAATGGAGTCACTCATTCTGAGGGGCCATATAATCAAACTGAACTTAGAAACAGGCCGGTTTTCCAAAAAATAGGAGATTCACAGCAGCTAGGTAAAACGCCCCAGTCAACCTGAGAAAGCATGATAAGGAGGTCCCCTCTGCTTTAACCCTACAAGGAATATAACTTTGAAATAACCAGTCCACTTTTTGTTCCCTGTTTCTGCTTTCTTCAACGTTTTTCTGCCTATGAAGCCCAGCTTCTGGCCGGGCGTGGTGACTTGCTCCTGTAATCCCGGCACTTTGAGAAGCCGAGGTGGGCAGATCATCTGAGGTCAGGAGTTTGAGACCCGCCTGGCCACCACGGTGAAACCCCATCTCTACTAATAATATAAAAATTAGCCGAAAAATAAAAATAAAAATAAATAAATAAATAAAAATTAGCCGGTGTGGTGGTGCATGCCTGTAATCTCAGCTACTTCGGAGGCTGAGGCAGGAGAATAGCTTGAACCTGGGAGGCGGAGGTTGCAGTGAGCTGAGATCAAGCCATTGCACTCTAGTCTGGGTGACAAGAGTGAAACTCCATCTCAAAAAAAAAAAAAAAAAAAAAAAAGCCCAGCTTCTCTGGTCACCTCATTGGAGCACCTTTCTGTTTTGTGTATGAGATTCCGCCCAATTCATGAATTGCTAAGAAAAGCCAGTTAAATTTCTGAAACTCAATTTGTTGACATTTTGCTTTTTGACATGGTGAAGTGGGGGAGTGGGTGGGATAGAATAAGGTAGGATTGGCCATGTTGATCAGTATGGAGCTGGGCTATGGGTACATGGGGTATTCTATGTTTGTATATGTTTGAGTTTCTTCATAAGAGAAAAAAAGTTTTTGAAGAATTAAGTGGAAATAAAGGAGTCACTTTCTCAGAAAAGCCTTTCTGGCCCTCCAGGCTAGTTCAGGTCCCTTTTCTATGCTGCCATGCCACTTCTCCTTCATGGTACTTTAATGAATGATAACGACAATACTGAGGATTGTGTCTTCCTACTATCTGTCTCCTCTGTAGAGCAGAAAGTAGAGCCTGCCTAAATCCCTACTTCTACCGAAGAGCACATTTGGTGAATGAATAAATGAAGAATGAATCAGTGAATGAATGGCTGGGTGCGGTGGTTCACACCTGTTATCCCAGCATTTTAGGAGGTGGAGGTGAGCAGATTGCCTGAGCCCAGGAGTTCAAGACCAGCTTGGGCAACACGATGAAACCTCATCTCTACAAAAAAAATACAAAAATTAGCTGGGCGTGGTGGTGTGCACCTGTAGTCCCAGCTGTGCAGGAGGCTGAGGTGGGAGGATCTCTTGAGCCTGGAAGGCTGAGGCTGTAGTAATCCATGATCACATCACTGCATTCAGCCTGAGGGATAGAGTAAGACCCTGTCTCAAAAAATAAATAAATAAGTGAATGAATGAATGAATGAATGAGTTCAAAGAAAGCTCACTGTGGGCTGGAGAAAACAGGAAAGGTGGCTTCCTGAAGAAAGAGAGGAGGGAGAGGGAAAAGAGGAAGAAGGGTGAGAAATGAGAAGGGGAGAGGGAATCCCACCTGGTTCCTCCCCCAACTCTGATTTTATTTATTATTTTGTTATTTAATTGTATTGCATTGCATTTGGCTACCATTCCTATTTTTAAAACGTTTAAATTATTTTTTTAAATAGGTAATACATCCACTTCTCTTAATATCCAAGAATAACAAAAGAGCTATGGGGAAAATCTCTCCCACCCGCCCTCACTCCCATCTCTTCCACCCTACCCCCCACCCTAGGCAAACAAAACCTAGTTTCTTCGGGGATTTTTTGTTTTATTTGAGACAGGGTCTCGCTTTGTTGCCCAGGCTGGAGTGCAGTGCCGCGATCTTGACTCACTGCAGCCTCGACCTCCTGGGCTCAAGTGACCCTCCTGCACCAGCCTCCCAAGTGTCTGGGACTACAAGTGCATGCCTCCACACTCTGCTAATTTGTGTTTTTTTGTTTGTTTGTTTGTTTGTTTTGTTTTTTAGAGATGGGGTTTTGCCATGTTGCCAAGGCTAGTCTGGAACTCCTGGGCTCAAGTGATCCTCCTGCTTCAGCTCACCAAACTGTTGGGATTTCAGGTGTAAGCCATGGCGCCCAACTCAAAACCACTAGTTTCTTATGTATCCTTCAGAGATACATGTGTATATGCATGCAAATATGTATACGTTCATATGTGTATATATATTACCCTCTTGTAGGGTTAAATCCCCTGAAGTAGAACAACTGGATCAGAGGATTTCCAAACACTGACAGAGCCTCCACGAAGACTGTGCCGGTTCATACTCGCCTGGCAATGCTAAGGCCACCTTCCCCTCTCCCCACCCAAGAGCTGGGTTTGAAGGATTAGGTGTGGCCAGGCCAGGAGGAAGTGTGGAGCCATCCCAAGAGATGCCCATAGCAGGAGAACACAGATGAGACAGCTGGGGACAGTAACACAGACCCCTACTCAAAATAAGGACTCACCAGGTGCGGTGGCTCACGCCTGTAATCCCAGCACTTTGGGAGGCCGAGGTGGGTGGATCACCTGAGGTCAGGAGTTCAAGACCAGTCTGACCAACATGGCAAAACCCTGTCTCTACTAAAAATACAAAAAATTAGCTGGGCATGGTGGCGGGCACCTGTAATCCCAGCTACTCGGGAGGCTGAGGCAGGAGAATTGCTTGAATCCGGGAGGCAGAGGTTGCAGTGAGCCAAGATCACACCACTACACCACTGCACCACAGCCTGAGCGAGAAGAGCGAGACTCGGTCTCAAAAAAAATAATAAAATAAAATAAAATAAAAGACTCAACTGGAGTTCACATCCTCTGTTGTTCCCTGCAGCCTCTGCCCACAACGGCAGAAAGAGCTGGGGCCTGAGAGTTCAGAGTTCAGATGGGAATTCTGGGCCTAGGTCTGCCACCTCTGCTCAATATGTGGCCATGGGTATGCCACTTTCTTAAGGATAACGACTAACTGCAGGCACAGTGCTAAGCCTTGCATGTGTGGTCTGGCATAACCCTAAGAGGCTGCCACTTCTGCAGCCTGAGCTCAGAGAGGTTAGGTAGCCTGTCCAAGGTCCTCCAGCTATTAACCAGCAGAGTTGGGATTTAAATCCAGACTTCACACTAGTTTTACTGCTGGAGCCTCAGTTTACCCCTGAGTGACATAAGGCAGCCAGACTCCGCCTAAGCCTTTTCCATCACAGGACGTCCTGTGTGGTGCACCTGCACGGTGAGTGGCACAGTCAGAGGGCCCCTGGCTGGGGTAGGTGGGAGGGATGTGGAGCCCCCTCGGTGGGGAAGACCATGTCCTGCCCCACTTCTTGTAGGAGGGCCTGTCTCTCCCCAGCAGTCCTTTCAGGAGGCTTCATTGCTCCACGCTGGTGTGGGGATTCAGGTTGGGCTGTGAGCTCCCTGGTGGGCGGAGATCCCACTGGGACACGTCTGTGTCCCTCCCCGCACCAGACACTGGGGCTCACCACTGGTCAGGCTTCAGTGCGGGTTTGCTGATGGAGACGAAGGAGAGAGGCAGGGGATGAAGATGGCAGGGGGAGATGCCAGGTAGGAAGAGAGGGAGACAGGAATGGCAAGAGAGAGGGGAAGTGCGAGGCCTCAGTAGGAGACAGCCAAGCCCCGCCCGCCGGCCCCAGGCCGACACGGAGCCGGGATGCTGCGACCTGGAGCGCCCTCTGGTGGCCGGATTGGCACGGCCCGGCCCGGGGTGGCGCAGGAGGGGGTGAGCCCAGGGGACCAGGGGGCTGCCCTGGACCCCACAGCCATCATCTCTAACGGTGGCCGAACCTACCACTACTCCAAATGTCCGTCCTCTGAGGGAAGCCATCTTAGTAACAATAACAATGAGACTCTCACAAAGACAGTCACACAGAGATAGCTGAAAGGAGTAAAAAGGCTTTGCAGTCATGACAAGTCTGTTATTAGCATCATAGAGAAAGGTGAAGAAGTCCCCCCCAAGGTATTCTCCCCACTGTGACCTGGGACATCCTTTCATTTGCCTCAAATGACTTCTTTCCAGCTTCAGGGAGCTACCTGAGTCAGCACCTGCAGCTCCACCACCATCGTCATGGTCACTGTCTTCATTGCCTCTGGGCTGGACCAGCCCCTGCCTGTGAGCTCCCTGGAGCCAGAGGTGCAAAGTCTGCAAAGACACAAAGAGCCAGCACGCGGGGAGGGGCTCTGGAGACCATCTCATTGTTCGTTCATTTGTCTATTCGATCCATTTTATTGACGGCTCACTGTACGCCACACATGGGCCCTGAAGATACAGAAGAGACAGGTGAGGTCCCTGCCCTCCAGGAATTAAGAAGATAATGTGTGGGGTCAAAAGTGCTATAAAGAACAACGGGATGATGGGCCAGTATTTGAAGAGGTCATTTTCAGATGGGGTGGGCAGGGAAGGTGTGTCTGAGAAAGGAATCTTCGTGGACACCTTAATGCTTAGGACACGGGGCTGAGAAAAGCAGGCAGAGGAATTGCAGATAGCACCTCAGTTGGTAAAAAGCTAGGGGGGTGGTGCAGGCAAGGAATAGAAGGAAGGACAGTGTGGTGGGAGTTTGGTGATGAGTGAAGGAGTGGCCTGGGGACCATGAACACTTGAAGGCTGTGGCCGTGGATATGGTTTTGATTTTGAGGGCTGAGGGGATCATTACAGGGCTGTAGGCATGGGGATGGCATGATCCAATTTGCATTTTTCATGTCATTCTGTCTGCTTCCTGGAGAACACATGATAGGAAGAGGGAGTGTGGAAGCAGGGAGACCAGCGAGGTGGTAACTCCAGAAACAAAGAGGTGGCGGCTGATGGGGCGGGTGGGAGGAGTCTGACCCTGGTGGATTTTGGAGGCACAGAAGACAGACCTGCTGGGGGATTGTCTTGGGGGGACAGGGAGAGCAAACACTGGGTGTCCTCCTCTTCCCACCTTCCTCTTCCCACTTTGCACCCCTTCCGGCCTGAATCACCTCCCTCAGGTCACTAAGAGGAGGGGGCAAAGGACCCCAGACTATGCAGCCAGAGGTCCCCAGGTCCCCAGGACTATATCTTGGGTCTGTGCAGAAACTAGGGACC
Organism: Chlorocebus sabaeus; assembly: GCF_047675955.1. NCBI lineage: Eukaryota > Metazoa > Chordata > Mammalia > Primates > Cercopithecidae > Chlorocebus > Chlorocebus sabaeus. The sequence continues at coordinate 22,202,591 of NC_132926.1, forward strand.
TGGGGGCCAGAGGTATTTTCAGCCTCCTGGCTCTCTCCTTCTATCTTCTGCAGTCCCTCTCCCCACTCCCTCCCCCTTCTTCTCTCCTTCTCCCTTCCCTCTCCAGCTCCTTCCCCCAGCTCCTGCTCCTCTCTCTCTCTCTCTCATACACACACACACACACACACACACACACACACACACACACACACACACGAAGCAGCCTTATCAGGAGGAAGCCTCCAGCAGACACAAGCGGTCTCCAGGGACAGAGCAGAGGAGCTGACTGAGGAGTTTCCGGAGCAGGGGGAGGCTGACTCTCCTGCCTTCCACATTCCTTCCAGCTCCCACTGCCTCACCCTCTCGGCTTCCTGCAGTATTTCTCTCCAGTCCCGTGCTTCTCAACTGGAGGCCACTTTGTCTTCCTGGGACATTTGGCAATATCTGGAAACATTGTTGGTTGTCGTAACTGAGGAGGGGGCAGGGCTGGCATGGAGTGGGTAGATAGCAGAGATGCACAGGACAGCCTCCAAAACAAAGAATGATCGGCGCCAACGGTGCTGAGAGCCCTCCCTAGGATCTGCCGGCAGAGCTGGAAGGGACTCTTCCTTGTGGTCCCACTATCGCCACACCGGCCACACTGTCCCTGCATTATCTGTATTGGTCTTCTCAGCCACACTGTGAGATACATAGTATTATTCACCCAAGGCCAGGCAGGTAGTAAGAGGCAGAGCTGGGATTCAGACTGTGAAGCCTGTGGTTTAACTGGCCTCTCTCTACTGAAGGGGTTGTCACAGCCTGTCATTGTGATTAGCAATGGGACATGCTGTCTCACGTGAATCTTATTCGGAAGTTCAATGTAAGTCCACTGTGTAAAAGAGATAGCCTAGAACTGCCTAGGGTGAAGCAGTGTGGGAGGGTATGAACCCCCTGGGCCCACCCTTCTTCCCTACCCTCTTTATGGAGCCTCCAAAAGCCATCTGTCTAGCCTGGCAGGGCCCCTGCAGAGGGCTGCACAGGTTGTGCACTGCAAAACTCTAAGGAGAGGCCACTCCCATGGGCTTCTCTGTGGGGCTTGTTGAGGTAAAGCAGACCTCCTTTAGAGAAGGGTGGCGAATGAGATTTCTCCCATTGCAGACATGTGTTGCTTAGCAAAGTGGCAAGGTAGCCTAATAAGTAAGGTCTGGAGCAGGAAAGCGGGATGGAAGTGGCTGTGAGTGGCCAGTATCTGCCTTCCCGGTCCTAAGATATGGAGAATAGAAAATGAAATTGGACTAGGAGATATCTTGACACTCCCCACCCTTGCAACTTAGCAGTGACTCAAAAACGAAGCTGCCAACCCTCGTTCCAAAAACCTTACGAGACCTGAGGTTTGTATATACACTAGGCCCCCAGGAAGGCTTTCCCCAACCCTAGCGCCTCTCCCCTCAGAGCCCATCAGGTTTCCTTTTTGGGGCCTCCTATTGTTCATCTTTACCTAAACCCGGATTCATTTTGGGGCAGAGGGGCTGTAGCTGAGGTTGTCACGGCCTTTTCAACCCTCTTGGGGAAGGTTTGGGCGAGACCTGGCAGAGGGCGTCTGATAGGGGCTGTCCCTCTCCAGGTCTCCCCCCTGAGTGCCATGGCTGCTCCCCAGGCATCATCAAGCCACCCTGGCATCTTGGTGGTTTGACATGAGGTCCAGTAGAGACCCTGTACAGGAGGACTGTGGGCACTGCCTGCTGTCTTGGCCTGGGCTTCTCCAGCTGCTCTGCACTTGGGCATCTTCCAGCCTGGAAGAAATCCTCCTGGCCCATGTCCCCTCTGCCTGGACCCAGCTACAGAGTGACGCCACTGATGCCAGAACCGACCCTCTGTTCCAACAGGGAGTGGTACCCTTGGCTCCCAAGAGGGCTGCAGGCTGCAGGCCTCCCTGAAGTGAAGATGTAGCAAAGTGGAAGACAGCATGTGGAAACCACGCAGCAGCTCCCCCTGGGGAAGAGAAAGAGGGAGCCACGTTGCTCTATACCCTGTGGACTTCTTGCAGTATGAACCTTCATGGACCCAATAAAAACAATAATAATGGAAAGAATAGCCAGGTGGGCTGGTTCACACCTGTAATCCCAGCACTTTAGGAGGCCGAGGCAAGAGGATGACTTGAGCCTAGGAGTTCCAGACTTGTCACATGGCAAAACCCTGTCTCTACCAAAAATTATCCGAGTAGCGTGGCGCATGACTGTAGTCATGCTCAGCTAGTTAGGAGGCTGAGGTGAGGAGGATCACTTAAGCCTGGGAAGCTGTGGCTGCAGTGAGCTGTGATCATGCCACTGCACTTCAGCCTGGGTGACAGAGCATGACCCTGTCTCAAAGAGAGAGACAGAGACAGAGAGTTTGAGGCTTGGCAGTAGAGCCCTGAATGAGGAGGTGGCCATGCTAGCAGTGAATACACACTAAGAATGGTCTATGACCATGTGGAGGGGCTCTTGTTCTCAACCTCTTGCGCTGCCCTCAGAAAAGAGATTCTTTGTGTGTGTGTGTGTGTGTGTGTGTGAGACCAAGTCTCGCTCTGTTGCTCAGACTGATGTGCAGTGGCACGATCTCAGCTCACTGCAACCTCCACCTCCATGTTCAAGCAATTCTCCTGCCTCAGCCTCCTGAGTAGCTGGGATTATAGGCACCCGCCACCATGCCCGGCTAATGTTTGTATTTTTAGTAGAGACAGGGTTTCACCATGTTGGCCAGGCTGGTCTCAAACTCTTGACCTCAAGTGATCCGCTTGCCTTGGCTTCCAAAAATTCTGGGATTACAGGCATGAGCCACCGCGCCCAGCCAGGAAGGAGATTAAATTCTGCCTTCCCAGGAAATACTCTGTGTATTTGTTCATTCAGACAACAAATATTCCTTGAGCTCCTGCTAGGTACTGAGCACTGCAATGGTCCTAGTCAAGGTCCCTGCTTTCCAGGAACAAATAGACCGATGGGGTGGGCAGGGAGTGGGGAATATGGAGGTATAGGCAGGGAAACCGGCCATCAGAGCAGTGGTCAGCATCAAGACTGGGATCTAAAGGGACTGCCATCAAGGTGGGACATGAGGGGTCAAGAAAGGCCTGGAGGAAAGGAGGTGGAAACTGGAATCAAAATAATGAATAAAAAGCCTGGGAGAGTTGGAGTGCGGTGGATGCGGGTGTTCTATGCAAAGGGTGTCCCTGTTGAGAGGCTCAGCTCAGAAAGGGGATTTCTTTTTTTCTCTCTCTCTTTATATTTTTATTTATTTATTTATTGAGACTGGGTCTTGCTCCATCACCCAGGCTGGAGTGCAGTGGTGTAATCATGGCTCACTGCACTCTCAACCTCCCAGGCTCAAGCAATCCTCCTGCCTCAGCTTCCCAAGTCATTGGGACCACAGGTGTGCACCGCCATGCCTGGCTTATTTTTTATTTTTTGTAGAGACGGGGTCTCACTATGTTGCTCTGGCTGGTCTCAAACTCCTGACCTCAAGCAATTCTCCCACCTCAGCCTCCCAAAGTGCTGGGATTACAGGCATGAGCAACCAACCCCAGCGTGGGATTTCTTATAGGATTCAGGAGCCACATTGGCATTATCTCCAGCTACCCTTTGACCCCAGACAGCCCTTCAGTAGAACCTGGGTGCCTGCTCCTTGCCTGGCCTTACTGTACATGCACATCATCTCTGCCCAGTGGGCCAGTGAGTTCCTCACTAGGACTGAGCCTATGTCTCTGTGGCTGCCCTGCTTTCTGGCACAGTGCCAGGTGCATAGTAGGGCCCAGTGTCTACTGGATGATTCTGTTTGTTGCAAGTTCATGATTTCCCATAGAGAGGGGATTCAGGCCTAATGGGCCATTAGCTCATCAGACATGTGTTGAGCACTTACTATGTGCCAGACGTAGGCTAAGCCTGGGGATTTAGTGGAGAATAAACACGCAAGGTTTCTGCAAGAATGGAGCTAACGTTGCACTGGGGAAGATGCAGTGTGTGCAGAAAAGCTTTCAGATAGGGATGACTGCTGGAAACAGGATAAAACAGGGTGAGGGATAAGAAGACAGGTGAGGCCAGGCACACTGGTACGAGCCTGCAGTCTCAGCCACTTGGGAGGCTGAAGACGGAGGATTGCTAGAGCCCAGGAGTTCAAGATTAGCCTTGGCAACATAGCAAGACCCCATCTATAAAAAGTTTAATTTAGGAACAGAGGACCAGTGGTGGTTGCCAGGGAAGGCTGGCTGGGTAGGTGACAATGGAGCCTTTACCCTTGTGAATACTGGCAGGAAAATCCAAGGGGTCAGGTGAGGGAAAGGAGATATGGCTCCCTGGCAAGTTAGAGAAATAGAAAGCACTTTGAGAGGTCAAGGCAGGAGAACTGCTTGAGCCCAGGATTTCAAGACCAGCCTTGGCAATATAGTAAGACCCCATCTCAATTTTTAAAAAAAGTTTTTTTAATAAATAAAAAGAGAAAAAGAAAGAAAGCCATTGATGCTGGAGCAAAAGGAATGAGGGCATGAGAGGGGAACACAGTAGAGAGATGGGCAGGGTTTAGGTGGCACAGAGCAAGGTAAGGTTTGGGGTTTGTTCGTTTGAGACGGAGTTTCACTTTTGTTGCCCAGGCTGGAGTGCAAGGGCAGGATCTCGGCTCACCGCAACCTCTGCCTCCTGGGTTCAAGCAATTTTCCTGCGTCAGCCTCCTGAGGGACTACAGGTGCCTGCCACCACGCCCAGCTAATTTTGTGTATTTTTAGTAGAGACGGGGTTTCCCCATGTTGGCCAGGCTGGTCTTGAACTCCTGACCTCAGGTAATCCACTCTCCTTGGCCTCTCAAAGTGCTGGGATTACAGCCACTGCTCCTGGCCAGGTGTGGGATTTTATTCCAAGTAAACAAGGAAATCTTCCAAGGTTCTAGGTAGGGATGTGGCATGATCTGATTTGCTTTTTTTTGTTTGTTTTTGAGATGGAGTCTTGCTCTTGTTGCCCAGGCTGGAGTGCAGTGGCATGATCTCAGCTCACTGCAACCTTCGCCTCCCAAGTGCAAGTGATTCTCCTGCCTCAGCCTCCTGAGTAGCTGGGACTACAGGCGCCTGCCACCTCGCTGGCTAATTTTTTTTTTTTTGGTATGTTTAGTAGAGATCAGGTTTCACTGTGTTAGCCAGGATGGTTCGATCTCCTGACCTCATGATCCACCAGCCTCAGCCTCCCAAAATGCTGGGATTATGGGCATGAGCCACCACGCCTGGCCTGATTTGCATTTTTAAAAGATCACAATAACTCCCAAAGCATGCTATGGTTTCCCTCTAGCCCCCAAACAGATTCAGGATATATTTTCAAGGATGAATCAAAACAACTTGCCAGTATACTAGACATAGGTTAAGGGAAGGAAGGAGTCCTCGAGGGCTCCTAGACTTAGGGCCTGTGCAACTGGTTACTCTGAAGCTATTCCCAGTAGAAAGAGCTCAGTTTTGGGGTCAGACAGGCCTAGGTTTCAATCCTTACTTAATCTCAAGCCTCAGTTTTATCTTCTGTAAAACTGAGACACAGGCCGGGCGCAGTGGCTCATGCCTGTAATCCCAGTACTTTGGGAGGCCGAGGCGGGCAGATCACCTGAGGTCGGGAGTTTGAGACCAGCCTGACCAACATGGAGAAACCCCGTCTCCACTAAAAATACAAAATTAGCTGGACGTAGTGATGCATGCCTATAATCCCAGCTACTCGGGAGGCTGAGGGAGGAGAATCACTTGAACCCTGGAGGCAGAAGTTGCGGTGAGCTGAGATTGTGCCATTGCACTCCAGCCTGGGCAACAAGAGCGAAACTCCGTCTCAAAAATAATAATAAAAAAGCTAGGATACAATGACAGTTGCACATAGAAGGTGTTAATTCTTGTCCCCAGACCAAAGAGGTTATAGATGTCCAGAAAAATAGTGTTCTGTTAAAGGTCCTGTTGCTGGATAGATAAGCAACTCCAAGTTTGTTCAGAGGCAAATTTGTTCAGAGAGAAAGGAAGAAGATGAGTAGGGGCTCTGAAGGCAGAGCTAATACAGCCAGTTTAAATCTTGGCTCTGAGCTCCTATAAAGTGAGAATATGTCATTTTTATCTCCTATGCCTGAGATAATTAAATGAGCTATTGCATGGTGGGCACGCACACTGCCTGTGCTCAGGAAATTCGGGGAGTGCATGGCCAGCAAGACACCATCCAAATCTCTAAGTCCACATCTTCTGCTGAGGATACATACCAACAACTTCCCAAAGAACAATATCCTTTATGCAATAGCTTCATCTATATCCTCACTTCATTCCCACAGCGATGCTCCGAGGTGTGTCAGCAGTATATCTTACAGATGAGGAAACAGCTCCAGGAAGGCAGAGAAACCAATCTTACAGTCCACATTGACAAATCTTAGGCTCTAACCCAGGGTCAGAGAAACATCCAGCTGTGGCCAAGTCCCTGTACAGCCTGCTAGCTACCATGTTTTTTAAGGTGTTTTTGTTTTTGTTTTCTTATTTTTTAGAGACAGGGTCTCACTTTCTTGCCCAGGCTGGAGTGCAGTGGCGCAATCATGCCTTGCTGCAGCCCAGACCTCCTAAGCTCAAGTGATCCTCTTGTCTGAGCTTCCCAAGTAGCTGGGACCGAGGCTACTTTTTAAAAATTTTTTAATGTTTTAATTTTTTTGTAGAGATAGGGTCTCTCTATGTTGTCCCAGGCTGGTCTCCAATTCCTGGCTCAAGAGATCCTCCTTCCTTAGCCTCCCAAAGTGCTGGAATTATAGGCATAAGCCACTGCACCCTGCGAAGGCTTACAAGGCTGAAAAAAAAAATAAAAAGAATACAATTTCTTGGGCGGATGCAGTGGCTCACGCCTGTAATTCCAGCACTTTGGGAGACTGAGGTGGGTGGATCACCTGAGGTCAGGAGTTTGAGACCAGCCTGGCCAACATGGTGAAACCCCATCTCTACTAAAAATACACAAAATTAGCCAGGCCTGGTGGCGGGCGCCTGTAATCCCAGCTATTCGGGAGGCTGAGGCAGGAGAATCACTTGAACCTGGGAGGCAGAGGTTGCAGTGAGCCGAGATTGCGCCATTGCACTCCAGCCTGGGCAACAGGAGTGAAACTCCATCTCAAAAAGATAATAATAAGTAAAAAACTATTTCTTGACCTGTGAGAATCCAAATGTCAGCTGCAACAAACAAAGCTTCATGGAAATACATCGTGCTCACTCATTTACATCTTATCCCTGACTGCCTTGGCTACAATGACGGAATTGAATAGCTGTGACAGAGCGTGTGGCCTGCAAAGCCCAAAGTATTTACTCTCTCACCCTTTATAGGAAAAGGGTGCATCCATTTACATTACTCTAGATGTAAAAAGGAAGGAGGGAAAATAAAGAAAAACAAAAAAAGAAAAAGGGTGCCAAGCCCTGCTGTAAATCACAGCTGCAGGGCAACATTTTCTCTCCAGGCGGCAGACTGGATAAACACCACCCGGATAATCCAGGGGCCACCCCGAGGCGATGGGGGAGGGAAGGGTTTCAAATCCGGAGAAGGAAGGGAATTGCAGGGAACCGCTCCAACCGGGAGTGGCCTTGCAGAAATGAGTCCAGCCCCGTCTTTTTAGATGAGAAAATCTGAGGCCCAGAGACAGGAGGCAATCTGCCCAAGGCCACCCAGCACGTGGCTAACAGCCGGGTCCCTGGCGCTGCCTCCCCTTCCCCAGGGAGAAGCCGGCCAAAGCCGGGGGTCGCAGCGCGCGCAGCCCAAGAGCGACACCTCGGGGCCTGGGGCCTCCTCCATTCAGCGGTGCCCCAGATGGTGGGTGCAGGCGGAGCGCCGCGCGGCGGCGGCCTCTCCCCAGCGGGAAAGGGGAGGCGCCTGCGGAGTGGCCTCCCCGCAGTTCCTGTTTCCCGCTCTGCGCTGCACCCAGCTTTGCCTTTGGAGCAAGGGCCCCCCAATCCCTTCCCCGTCCCCCACCCCGCACCACCCGGTTCCAAGAGTCCGCCCTCGGTCAGCCGGCTACCGGGGCAGGGGATTTGCTAATGCTTTTTTCTTTTCTTTTTTACAAAGCACAGAAGACACACCCAGCTTCCTAGAGCTCTGAAGCAGCATTTGATCGCGTGGAGCTGGGGAAACTCGAGCTTCTGGCTGATAAGGAATCGGGAGAAGAAGCCGAGAGGGCATTCCTGGGGTGCTTGGCTTCAGCTACCCTTCTGCCAGGGCTTCCCGCCCCACTAGAATCCTAGCCCGGCCCCTGCCTGCTTTTCTCCCAGGTGAACTGGGAGGCCTGCCCCAGAGGAATTCAGGAGATTCCCTCTCTTGTAGCCTGGAGAAATAATAAAAATAATAGCAGGCAGAGCAGGGCGCAGTGGCTCACGCCTGTAATCTCAACACTTTGGGAGGCCGAGGTGGGTGGATCACCTGAAGTCGGGAGTTCGAGACCAGCCTGACCAACATAGAGAAACCCCATCTCTACTAAAAACACAAAATTAATCTGGCATGGTGGTGCATGCTTGTAATCCCAGCTACTCGGGAGGCTGAGGCAGGAGAATCGCTTGAACTCAGGAGGTGGAGGTTGTGGTTAGCCGAGATAGCACCATTGCACTCCAGCCTGGGCAACAAGAGCGAAACTGTCTCAAAATAAATAAATAATAATAGCAAATATTTTTAAGGGTGCAGCTCAGAACGGTTGCTGGAGAGGAACTGTTGATGGAATGGGTAGACTCTTCAGCACCACAGGCTCAAGCTTCTCACAGCTCCCAGCTTCCATCAGCTCCCAGCTTCCATCACCTACACCCTTGTTCCCCCAAGTCAGGGCTCTACTCCTGATCTGACTTGAGTTTTTCCTTTCCCCAGTTTCCCCACCCTTCCATGAGCTCCCCCTGCCAATCCCCACCACATGCCGTTGGTTCCTCAAGGATAACTACTGGAGCCTCCCCTCTTCCCTGGACAGTCCCTTCGCCTTCCTGCTCTGTAACTTGCCAGCTCCCTTCCCTCCAGGATCCTGTGTTCCCCTTCTAGTACCTTCAAAGTAATCTGTTTTGTTGTTGCTGCTGTTGTTGGAAATAGGGTCACCCAGGTTGGAGTGCAGTGGTGCAATCATAGCTCTCTGCAGGCTCTACTCAGCCTCTTGGGCTCAAGCAATCCTCCCGCCTCTTTCTCCTGAGTAGCTGGGACTATAGGACAGTGCCACCACGAGGGCCAAGGGAAGCTGTTTTTAATTTTCTCACACACCCTGTAGATTAGGGTCTGCGAGGTCAGTTCACTCTCTTGCAATCCATTTTATTTTTTTCACTCTATCACCCAGGTTAGAGTGCAGTGGCCCAATCTCGGCTCACTGCAATTCCCACCCCGCTAATGCCTCACTCTCTGGCTTAACTCCCACCTCAGCCTCCCAAGTAGCTGGGACCACCGATGGGTACCACCAGGCCCAGCTAAGTTTTTGTATTTTTGATAGAGAAGGGATCTCACCATGTTGCCCAGACTGGTCTCAAACTCCTGAGCTCAAGTGATCTGCCCTCCTCGGCCTCCCAGAGTGCTGAGTTTACAGGCGTGAGCCACCACACCTGGCTCTTGCAATCCCTTTCTCCTCCCTTCTCCCAAACACATTACTCCCTGTGGGTTTATTACATCAGTCTTTCCTGCTCACAACTCCTCTCATTCCTCTGTCTTGCCAGCTTCTTGGAGGTGGCCCTCACTGGCATTAGGAATGGGTGCTCGGTGTCGTAAACAACAAAGGATCTCTCAGCAAGGCTAGTTTACTTTCTGCAGAAAGGGTGCCACTCCCTTGCAGTAATTGCCATGAGAGCACACACAAATAAAGGAGACAGGGTCATTTATAACCTGACGTGTCCACCCTACTGCTGTGTCCAGTTTCCACTGGCTGGAAGGGGACCTCGCATTCTGTACTTGTCCCGATTGGCTAGTAATTTAGAACTTTCCAAAAGAGGCAAAGGCAGAGGAGAACAAAGGAAGGAGGAAGCAACCTGTGGAATGTTGAGAAAGGTAAAAACACCTCCAAATAAGGAAGAGGAACAGGCTATGACCTACTGCTTGCTTGGATCGGTATAAGCATGCCAGGGCAAATATCTAGGCTAAAATGTGGGAGCTAAGAGCACAAAGTACGTTGATTTCTTTATTACGGCTAGCAGATATCTAAGAATGTTAGCACAGGTCTTTGAATGAATTTTGCTTCTAAGAGAAGTTACTATTTATTCCTAATTAGACGGAAAGGAAAGTCCCTTTGAAGAGGAACTTCTGCTTCACTTTCTGCACTGGTCAGAGGTGGCTCACAGTTGCCTTCATTTTTATTCCTGTCACCACCACTTCAGCCTCTACCTGGAGGACCCACTGACATTTGGCCTCTGTTTCTTAGCCCCTGTAATCAATGGTGCCCTCCACCCACCTGAGCCATCCTCCCACCATCACATCTCTACCTCCCGTCCTAGCACCACACCTCCTCTGAAATCCCAAGGTCAGGGGTTCTCTTTGACCAGCACTTTCTCCTCCTGTCATTCATTTACTCCTCCCTCCAGCATATCTTCAACTTCATCTGGGCCCCAAATCCAATGTCCTTTGTTCCCCTCCCTTCCAGCCCTGTCTGTTCCCAGACAGTTCCCTTACCCAGACTCATCCACAAGTATTAGTTTTGTATTACTTCCTCTCACTTAAAAGTCTTTCTTGCGAAGCTTTTGTTCTTTCATAAAAATGTCCCGATTTTCCTCCTGCCTCACTGGCTGCTGCTTCTCAGTCTCCTTCACAGGTTCCTTCTCTACTTGGCAAGA
>NC_132926.1:28341658-28419158 GCF_047675955.1 Chlorocebus sabaeus
TCTTTTTGACAGAGTCTTGCTCTGTCACCCAGGCTGGAGTACAATGGCGTGGTCTCGGCTCACTGCAACCACTGCCTCCTAGGTTCAAGCAATTCTTGTGCTTTTGCCTCCTGAGTAGCTGGGATTATAGGCACATGCCACCATGTCTGGCTACTTTTTGTATTTTTAGTAGAGATGGGGTTTCACCATGTTGCCCAGGCTGGTCTTGAACTCCTGACCTAAGGTGATCCACCCGCCTCAGCCTCCCAAAGTGCTGAAGTTACTTACTTTTCTAAGCCTTGTTCTTTTAAAAATGGAGAAAATAGTATCACCTATCTAGTAGGGTTATCATGAAGAATTTATGCTTGCAAATGTTTAACACAGTGCCTTACTAAATACAGACTTTCTGTAATTCTTATTATCAAATTTAAAATATTTATTAATTATTATTACTGAGTATTTGGAGGATGTTAGAATTTGGTTTGAACAGGTGTAGAGAAGAATTATTTAGGAGGTAGAATTGTCTGTAGAAAGACGAGCCCATTTTCCATAGTGCTAATTAGATATGGGCAGGAGTAGGAACTGCTAGACACATTTATGACCATTTAGAAAAAAGACTTTAGAAAATGGTCTTTGGCCCCTTCATTGCATTTGGCACTAGTGTCGCTAATCTCTTTGCTAAATCAGTGCTATCACCTGTGGATATGAGAATTGGCAAGGAAGAAGCAGGGAAAGTAGGCAATGATATTTTCCCCTAAGGTTCTCACTATGCCTTCTCTGTTTCTAATGGGGTCCTACCGAAAGCTTTAGAATTCCAAGTTCTTTGCTTGTCTTCTCTCTGGCATTCCCATGGGACTGAGGGTTGCTTGTTCCGGGGAGTTAGGTTCACTTGTCTGCAGGGTAAAGTCTTATATTTTTTAATATATATATTTATAATGAGTAGAAAGATGAGTATTCAGCTTTCTAAATCTACAGCTCATAGAATAGCCATATAAAAAATGCCCACCCTTATATTCTCATAATGTTTAAAACTCACTGAAAGACAAAGTGGCTCACTGGATTTCAGCTTCTGCAAATGTTAATGCTCTGCTCTTTCCCCCACACCATTACTTTGAGGCTAGCAGTACGGCTACCACATCTGCACTGGCTCCGATCTCTAGTACAAGTGTCCTGAGGAGAAAGAGGCAACAACAGAAGCCCTTTGCTTATGAGAAACTGAAAAAAATCAGCGAGAACTCACTATTAGGATAGTTGCTTACCTACCTCCTCCTCCTCTAATCATAGCACTGGTGAATTATAATGTAAGAAATGTTCCCACATAAAACTGTTATTCCCTGGGGATTAGAAGTTAACGCTTAAACATAAAGAGTTGTTTTGTGGAGTAAGGAGGATTGGCAGTGGTGTTCTGGTTGCCAAGGTCTTTGCACCTCCCCGCTTTCTCCCTTCCCTGAGCTTCTTTGGGCTGACACAGATAGGGGTTTGGGTTTTTCCTGTGTTTGAAGCCTGGCAAAGTAGCTGGTCATCCCAGGGGTCAGGCCAACGTAACAGTATGTTTGAGAGCATGAGTATTTCAAAAGAAAAACAACATCGAATTTTTATCATAAGCAGAAATATTAGGGAAAATATTAGTGAAATATTGGGGAAAAAACACCTCCAACCCAGATAACCAAGAACGCCAAATTAACCTAAAAATGGATTGGGGAAGATATGAAAATTATGAAACAAGAACAAGCAATCACAAAAATAACCAAGCAGAAATGTAAACTGTTTCCACTGGGGGAACTGAGCAAAGTACATAGGGATCTTGCTATATTATTCTGTAAAGCTATGTGACTCTACAGTAATCGCCCTAAACATTTCAATTCAAAAAGATGAAAGCTCATTTCATATTGAAAGGGTTCATGAAATGCCAAAGAAGAAAGAAGAAAAGCCCCACACCTAGGAATATTATAGTGATGTTTAAGAATATCAAAAACAGAAAAATTACAAAAGTTTCCAGAGAAGAAATCACATACAAGGGAATAAACATAAGACAGATTTTTCAACAGAGCCCCAAATGCAAGAAGACAATCAAGTATTTAAAAATACTGTTTAAAAGCAAGAAATAATGAGAGAATAAGAATATATCTTAGTAGCTTAAAGCATACGTAAAACAAATATGATAGGTGTGTGGAGACAAGATCAAATGTTGTTAGAATATGCTAAATTTCTTATTATATATTATATGTTATAATTGGAAATAAGAAATTATAATTGGTAATAAGATAGAATTAACACAAAATATATAAAAATATATAAATATATAAAAAGAGGAGTAAAAAATCACAAATAATGTAAACGGTCTAAACTTCCGGCTTAAAGATAATGATAGACAAACTAGTTTTAAAAAGTCCAGTTACATGCGGTTCACAAGAACCACACCTAAAGCATAATATCACACACAAATTGAAAATAAAATAATACATTTTAAAAAAGACATATCAAACAAAGACTAATGAAAGAATGCTGGAATAGTCATATTCACATCAGATTATAAATAATAATAGACTTTATTATGTAATAACATTGTATTATAAATAATGTAAAAATACAGAATAAAAACAGAAAGATTTTATCAGGGATGGAGAAGATCACTACATAATGATAAAAGAATCAATTCGCCGAAAGATTCAAGAATTTAAATATAACACAACTGTTTAAAAGAATTCGATGCAAAAATTGGTCAAACTTCAAGGAGAAATTGATAAATACACCATTATCATGGGAGCTTTTAATCTTCGTCTGTCTTAATTATTGTTAAGAAGACAAAAATATCCACAAGGGGGTAGAAGATCTGAACTATCCAATTAATAAGCTCAATACGATGGACATATACAGTCAAACAAGTGCATCATAGTGACATAAACAATGTAGATGGACTTTACAATACAACATGAAGTGAAAAAATGTTCTAAATAGTCACATACAGCATGCTACTCTTTATGGTGTTGAAAACCAGGAAAATAAAAATAAATAATTTTGAGAAGTGTATACAGATGTGATAAAGCAAAGGGAAGCAAAGGAAGGATGAGCGTGAAATTCAGGACAATGATTACATTGGGTGGGTGGAGAGGAAGGAGATGAAGTCCATGTGGTTAGATATAGAGTTTTGTCAAAATCCCAGAGTTTATTGAGGGCTGGCGGTTTATGTGTGCCACTAACATGGTTAAGATGAGTTAATTAAAAAATTAGCCACATAAATAAAAGCTGCCCATCCATTTAAAGTATACTTTATTTAAATTATTTTGAGGAAAATGGTGCTGTGAGGACAAAGATAAGCAGCAATGAGCTGCCTAAGAAAGTCAAAGAAGAGTTGGAAAAGGTGCTTCTATTTGAGCGGCTACTTCAAGACTCAGCAGAAATTGATCATGCATAAAAAGGAGGAAGGTCATTCCATGCAAATGAAGTAGCATAATGGAAGCATTAGAACAGAGAGAATCTGGTGTCTGTTGATGGATTTCCAATAGGCCATGCAGTAGTTAATGAGAACCTGCCAGAATGGGGAACGTGAGAATGGAAAACATGAAATGAATCTAAGGAATCATTGGACATAGAATCGTTTTGATGACAAATCAAGGAGAATAACAACCAGCACTCTGTCTACCACACAATAGGCACACAGTGAAGGAAACTGGTTGTTTCTACTGCTGATCATTGAGGGTGATGTCTGAGTTTCTAACTTGGTAACAAAGTAGATGTTAATAGCATTTTCTGAGATGACATGGGAAAAAGAAGAGGTTCTGGGATAATTGCAAATCAAGGTTGTTTCAGGTGTGCTAAGTTTCAGGTACAGTCAGTTCTGTTAGAATGTGACATATGTGTTCCTAAAAATCATCGTGCCACATAAAATTGTACAATAAAAACCACAGAGCTTAAGGGGAGAATGAGGTTCAGAGTACAACACTGGAAAATTAATCAGTGATACATTAAAAAAGAAAATAGTAACCTTGCAAAAATGATAGCATAGTTTTACACATGTTAGATGGCTAAAAAATTCTTAAAATCTGCAGTGAATATAACATTTTACCTTGCAACAGACCTAAAGTTTTGCTCATGAAAGTGGGAAACAGAAAGATTGCAGCTTGTGAATTACTGTGAAGTGGAGGGAGGGCCATCTGAAACTAGAGAAAGTTATGACACCAGATGTGCCTACATGTGGCTCACAATGTACATGGTCAACTGAGGTAGGTGGTAGATGTTTGGGGTAAATTCATGTGTGCATTTTGTGTATTCTTACATGCCTCCATTGAGTAGGATGCAGTTTTCTGAGTTCACCTAGTGTTTCTTGCAGAGGACATTATTTCATAAAAGCAAATGTGAAATTTACGATACATTGGAATTATTCGCTCCCTAACAAATCTATCATATTGCAACACACTTTCAAAACAAGCATTATAAAAGAACTGACTCTACCGATACTGAGAGGCAATTAGGAGAGAGATAAAGTATGCCAAATGTCTTTAAAAAAGGTACTTCTCTTAATCCAGCAATGTCACCATTAGGAATTTATCGTAAGGAAATATTCAGAGATGTTGCCCATGAACAAATAAGAAGTCTTTTAGAATAGTGAAAAATTGAAAGAAGGTTAAGGTCAACAATATAGGTTGAGTTAAATAAATGATGGTTATCTATTACTGGAATATTATGTTGTCATTAATAATCAATTTGGAGAAGGACATATTTGGGAAGTGTCATGTTCCACAAGCCTTTTAAAAAATTGAATATTAGTTTTGTGAAACCTATAAATATATACACATATAGAACAAATACTGAAAAAAACATATTTTAACTTTTTCTTTGGGTGGTGAAGTTTTGGATGTTTTATCTTTGTGCCTTCCTGTTTTTCTAATATTTCAGAAATGAAATATTGAATTTTTCTAATTTCTGTTTTTCTAATATTTCAGAAGTAATTTAAACTAGAAAGCACAGCTTAGCTTGATTCAGGACACTTTTGCTATCTCTAGGATTCATCTTTCAGCTCAACTTCACCATAGTGCCTTTGTGGCCAGGCTGTCCCTCTCCACCCTTATAGGAGCTGGAAGAAGGCTGCTGGCTCATGTCTAGCAGAAAAAAGACTGTGTATATTTGTATTATTATGAGAAAATCCACTCAATGTTTAAAAAGCATGAGCAAGGGCATTATTGATGGGCAAGGTCACTGAAGTCAAAGATAGAAGTGTGTCCAGGAGCTGGGCATGGTGGCTTATGCCTGTAACCCCAGCACTTTGGGAGGCTAAGGTGGTAGGATCACTTGAGCCCAGGAGTTCAAGACCAGCTTGGGCAACATAGTGAGACCTTATCTATATTAAAAAAGGTACATATACATATATATATGTATATGTGTGTGTGTATAAATAATACATGTAAATTTCATATAAAGAATATGTATATAAATTACAAACATACACACATACACATGAATATATGAAGTATGTCCAGTGCACCTGGGGAGAGAAACTAGCCTGGGATAGCGAGACACACATACACATTTTTTTTCCAGCAGCAAGAAGGCTGTGTGTGGATGTGGAAAGATTGCTCCATTTCCTCCCAGCTCTAATACTCTCTGATCCTCTAGAGATGGACTGTGCCTCCACACACCATGCTAACCTAATTAGCATTCTAGACAGGGATGTGTTTGGTACATTTAATTTACATCACTCATTCCGGAAAATGTAATACTTTTTTTGTTGTTCCACCTTTAGGGAAATCAACTGGACATTATCCTTCAGCCTCCAGAGTGTCATTATCATTAAATCTATCCTTGGCCTTCTCCAGCAGAGTGGTCTGTCTCTTTTCCACATTACCCGCAGAGTTGCTATGATGATCTGCAACAGGGAATGAACCATGCCCAGACCACAAGGAAGGGAGGAGGCATGCCATGTGTGAGGTGAGGAGTGTCTGAGTCTGAAGTTGTCTGTCAAATATGGTGCATTACGTCATGTTGAATATCCATCAATACAATCCTTTGTTTACTATGCTCTTTCCATGTGCTGGGGGATTTAAGGGAGGAAGACGGTCCAGTTGGAAACATGACTGGATGAATGAGGTTTGGTTAAGAGCTTGTTTATAAGAGTTGGTCAGAGAGCAAGATGCCTATAGTCAAGTCTTTGCAGTGACTCTTAAGTGTTTTGTGGACCAACTGATGTTCTTCAGGCTCCTTAGGGATATTAGGATAAAGATTCTTAGACTCCAAAATCTACTGAGTCAGAATCTTGAGGGAGTGGCTCAGCATTTTAAATATGTTTTCTCCTCTTCCCTCCCCTTTATGTCCATTGAAGTAGGAGAATTGTTGGTTTCCAGAGGAGGCTTCATGGAAGAAGAAGGATCTGAGCCAGGTATAGAGAGCAGCAGGAAGGACTTTCCAGGTACAGGAGAGCTGGCACAAAGCCAGAGAGTTGTGGAGCAAGAGCTGTATAGGCAGTGTGCAATTCAGATGGAGCAAATGGTAGTACCAGTTTGTTAATATGGACAGTAAGCCTAAAAAGACGGATTGAGACATGATAGTGGAAAACCAATCAACAGTTCTCTATCACTTTGTTTGTTTGATGAAATACATATGACTTTTTGTATTTATCAGCACAACACATTGTACTAAGCATGTGAAGACTTTGATACCACCTCTTAACTCATCTTCTACCTGGCAAAACTCACATTTTCAGGAAATTAAAGCAATCAGTGCCATAATCTTTTTTGTTGTGGTATTGACAAAAAAACTTAACAAGCATGCATATGAGCAAATGAACTACTTAAAGTATTAAAACATTGACATATATGAGGAAAACAAAGTAAAAATAAGTTTTTCACAATTAAATTTTTATCTTTGACAATGAGTTTTAGGTTTTTCTGTTAGGTGTCTATTCTACTTCTACAAAAGCAAGAATATTCTCTGAAAGAACATGCATAAATAAATCCTGTTATATTATATTGTTAAATAATAAAAGAAGTGACCAGTTCTGACATGTCATTAATATGTGCATGTCACTGCATCATTGCTTTGCATTTACTGTAATCACAGATTTCTTGGTGCCATGAATGTTTCTCATAGTATTCTTATTCATGTAAAATGAATAATGTAAAATGTAAAGTGATATAAAATTTCCATGTAAAATGATGGAAATAAACTGCTCACTCTTCTTTTATTTATCTCTGATGTTTTCCTAATTAAAAATTAGCTGACCTCCTCAGTGTGTTCAGGAGATTTGTTAGCCATTGAAAAATCTGTGGAGTCTGTGTTGAGCCTGCTATGTAGAGTTGCCAACTGGAGAAGCAGCTCAATCATGTCTTCACCTGCATTATGATCTGTGACTTTTGCTTTGAGTCTCATGTTCAAAGCTATAGTACATTTTCTCAATCACAGGCAGCTTCATGTGGGTGACGTGGCCTCTTCATCATTCAGTGAACCTGCTATTGGCAAATTAACTTTCATCTGAATTGACTTGGATTCCTATCTTTACCTATACTTACTATTTCAAATGTGCTATTTAAATTAGGTGAAAGTTCTTCAGCTGTTGTTACAAGATGAGGTAACAAACAGAAACTTAATGTATTATGATTCAACCATATACTATGTGAGTAAAACTAAAAAAAGTGACTTTACTATGTGAGTAAAATTCTAAAAAATGAAAGTCACTGAAAATCAAATTTATAACATTTTAGTAATTCATAATTGTTGCAAAATGAAGAGTACAGGTAGGAGGCCATGAGTCATATGAAATTCCCACTTTGCTGGCTAAAATAACTCACCCATTTTTCTCTTAACTTGGGAACGTCTACGATGAGTCAATGAAAGTGACTTTATTATAAAGTGTACCTTTTAATTTGGTTTAATATGGAAAATTAATATATTGTTTGCAATCTTCATTAGTGTAAATGTTTTTAATGTGATGATGTGCCAGCCCTGACAGCTGATGGACACCACCCACAGAACCGTGGAGGCTGGCAGTGGAAGAGTCCCTTACAAGGTTGTGACATGATAAAACTGACACATAAACTGTAGGCTATGCACGATGAGATGAGGGTTGTGGGGACTGGAGCAGGGAGAACAATGAGAAGATTATTTCAATAACTCCAGGACAAATGATGTGAGCCTTACTGGCTGTTGGCAGTGAGATTTGGAAGAGAAGACAGCTGGGAGAGAGAAAGTGGCAAGAAGTCTTTGGAGGAGGCCAATGGGAAGACACATATGGCCTCTATAAGACAGGAATATTTTCCTGTGGTGTTCTGTTTCCTGAGGAATGTAAAAAGAACAAATTGGGACAGTAATATGCTCTGTGTGGCAGCAAACATTCAGGTTACTCTGGGGAGAGACATGAAAAACCTCTGTTTGTAAGGACTACAAGTCATTTCCATCTCCCTGGGCTGAGTGAAAGCCCCAGCTGTGTGATTTCTTAGCCAATTATGGGAACTTGTACAGCAATTGCCATGCATTTAATGCAAGGCCACAAATCTGGGGCAACTTTCAGCTTTGAAGGTGTTCTTATTTCATCTGCAATTTCCTTTATACGATTCTTACTTACAGGGACATAACAGTGTTGTCAAGGCAGACTATAAGGCATCTTCTCTCATGCTTCTACTCCTAGCCTGCTTCCTGAGAGGTAAATGCTGTGCAGCTTCCTGTGTTCCCATCAGGGTGCTGCAGTCAGGGGCTTGAGCTGGGGCTGGGTAAGGAAGGTAGCTGCCCCAGAAAGGCCCCCTTAGTTGGCAATGTGTTCCAGCAGGGAAGGATCCTGGCCTGAGATTTGGAGTCCCTTTATGTAAAGAGAAGTTGATTGTGCAGAACTGAGCACACCATACAAAGCCACTGAAATTTGCTAAAAGTAGGCTCCTAATGCCTTTACCATATTTCTGTTTTGATTTTGCCTGATGTCTTCTTGAACCTCTTACCTTGAACTGTGAAAACAGTGGTTCATAGTTCTCCTGCCATGCTATGTTCACAAACTTTGTTTTAACTATAATTTACCCAGCCTGTCTGACCTCCTGACTTTCTATGGGCCTGATTTCTAATGACCCAGCCCAGTCAGCATGAAATAGTTTATCCCTGTATGAACAGGGGGGAAGGAGACTCTTCTTCATTCTCTTTTCTTATTCTTTGTTTTCAAAATAATAACAGTGGTAAAAAGCATAGAAATAACTTTATCAAATTATATTCAAGGGGAATAATTAGAAAGGAAGGATCTGTCTTCATATCTAGGTAACAGTGGGGACAAGGGTGTTTGCAGGGTTCTGTCCACAGCCCCTGACCCAATGATGGATGAATAACGTACACTGATACAGGTATTATGCTTGTCAGTCCAGCTGAGGGTCTGGGCCACTTACAGACTTCAAGGAGAGTGCTGTGAAGAGTTGCAGCCATGGCCCTGACTCACTGGCCCTGCTGGCTTTTATTCAGCACACATTAAATGACAAAGCTTTGAGTCAGCAGCATTAGAGGGTAACCAACCCGGTTGCCTTCCCCTGAGGGAGCCATGCTGCCTGCGAATGATCAAAGGTTAGTTTTAGGACCACATATTTAGATAAACTTCTCTACATTCCTATGTGTCTCCTCTAAGTTATTTACTCAAGGTAAGGATTAGGCTGCTTTCAGTCATAACCCTATCCTGAGACTTTTGCAAAAAACCTTCCAGCCTTCCAAGAAGATTTGTGTCAATATCCTATAATTTCATCTTAAAACTTTTCCCACCAGCCTGACTGAACTCCCACAGGTGTAACTGTCCAGAACAGTTGTCCTGGGTGAGTATCTCTGAAGGAAACTGTGGTAGGCTGAAAAATGGCCTCCCAAAGATATGTCTACATTTAATTCCTGGAACTAGTAAATGTACCTTACTTGAAGAAAAAAAAATCTTTGTAGATGTGATTAAGTTAAGGATCTTGAGGTGAGATCATTCTAAGATTTTTGGGTGGCCCTAAATCCAATCATAAGTGTCCTTATAAGACAGAGGGAGAGGGAGATTTCAACACACAGAAGACTAGGAGGCAGTGTGGCTGCAGAGGCAGAGTGAGAAGTGATACAATCACAAGCCAAGGAATGGTGGCAATCGCCAGAAGCTGGAAGAAACCAGGAACAGACACTGCCCTAGAGCTTCCAGAGTAGTGTGCTCTTACCAACATGGATTACAGCTCAGTAAAACTGACTTTGAACTTCTGGCCTTTAAAGCTGTGAGAGAATACATTTTTTAAGCTACCAATTCTGGTAATTTTTATAGCAGCCACAGAAAACTAATGCAGTAATGAGCTGCTGTATCTGCACTTGGCTTTAGTTCAGAGTCCTACTCTAACTATGGGAAGCGGCATATATACAATTTGGGGAAGGAAGAAGTTACAGAAAACATCCTCCTCATCCCCTGGTCTTCATAGAATCTGAAAGTTAGACATGGAAACAACAACTTTAAATCATCCAGTGTCTACCACCCTTTTTTAATCCTTCCCTCCAGTGACTGATTACCTACTCTGAACCAAGAGCTCTGACAGGCATTGACTTGTGGATTTTCCCTGTTCCAAAATGTCTTCTTCTAGTTAAGTCCAACCTTTCCCACCTGATCATTACCTTGAATTTATACCATGTGGATGAGCCTCTTTGATAAGAAAATGTGAAAAAAATAGGCTGATAAGAATAGCTGAGTCGGTAAGAAGACTGCTATACCTTTCCTTTATTTTTCCCATCAACCATAAGTGGCCAACTTTCCATGGCTCTGGAATTGGGTCAAATCAACAAAAAAGCATTGACTGAACCAATCAATCAAGCCTCGAACTGGAAACCACATCTTAGCAATGAAAGAGCAGGAAGACACACAACTTTGGGTAATGGAAAAATTCCAGATCAAAGCAGAGTCATTCCGGGGCAATGGCTAGCACTTGATTTTCTCTGGGTCTCAATTTTTCAGTCTGCACAGCGAAGGATCTGGATTAGAGTATTTGACTTCTACAGCACTAGAGAATCAACAATTTTAGGTCTGAAATGGATGTGCTAGATCACCTTGTATGTTCCAGCTACTTTACAGATCTTGAGAGTGAGGTCTAGATTGTAGGAACGACTTGTCCAAAGCCACAAAGCAAGGCATTGGTGGAGCTTGATTAGAATCTAAAACCTGGGCTGCTGATGCAGGCTTTCTTGATTATACTAATGGGTTTTTAATGGAAGAGACTGATTCATGGATGGATGTCAAGATTTCTGTAAACTCCCTGAATTTGTATGCCAAGATGTTTTGAATGTCTATACATTTTTATAAGCAAAAGAACATCTTTATCATGATCTCCAAAAATGGCTGAGAACTTTTCAAAAAGCTATCCATTAATTAATCCAACAAAGATTTATTGTGCCTTGGCTGCCTGTTACCAAACATTTTGGATGGAGCAGTGGACAGAGTGGGCAGAGAGGTCTCTGCTCTAAAGGAACTTATATTTTGCAGGAGGGAGTGATGGACAATTAACGAGGGTAAAACTTATTGTATGTCAAGTGGTGATGGGGTATGGAGAAAAATAATGCAGGGACAGGGACAGGAAGGGCAGGGGGTCACTTCTGCTTTACTTAAATTGAAATTCAATTTTCTTGAAAGTGCCAATATTTCTTGTCCTATTGTTCAGGAGCATACCACAGTGAAGGAATACAGCGGATTGTGCTATGGCCATTTTATAAAGGGCAGTTAGAGGCAGAGGCAAGGTCCCTGGATAGCCCCTGACCCTGCCCGCTTTGTCATTTCAGGAGTGTCTGTGACAGGAAAGTGAGAAACTTGTTTTCCTGAGCCACCTGAACCTGAATGCTGGGCCACCATCACTCATAGAGTGCCACATGCTGTCCACTGCCAGAGATAGTAGTGGTTTCTGTGCCAGTATTATTTATGATTTATTGCATCACTGCATGCCAGGGAGGGGGTGAAGACCAGGCAGGCAGCAGCAGCAGTTCGCCCAGGTTATGTGTTTGGGGATGAATAAAGGATAACTGTTTGGTGGTCTGTGTTACTGATTTTTCAAAGCCTTTTGAGTTTGATTTGATCTTCACGTCGTTAATCCCACTTTAAAGGTTTATCATACAACACACAGAGGGGTCACAGGTTAGAACTAGCGTGGAAAATTATAATCCAGATGATCTTGCCTCTTTGCAAGGGCCCTTACTGCTACATCCACATCCTTGAGATCATCCCTTCTCTTTTCTTTACCTTCTATTCCACATTCGATCTAGCAGCCAATCCTTCTCCTTGGAAATACATTTAGAATCTGACGTCTTCTCACCATCTCACCGTGACTTCCCTAGACCAGTCCACAAATCTATCTCACATGCACATTGCAATAAACTGCCAACCAACCAGCCTTCCTGTTTTTGCTGTCTCCCCTGTCCTCACTCCCAATCCATTCAGCAGCCCAGCAGCCAAGAGTGATTCTTTTAAATATAAGTCAAGTCAAGTTACCCTCTGCATAAAATCCCTGAATAGCTTTCCATCTCTCAGAATAAAACACCAGAGATTTCCCTGAGGTCCACAGGGCCCCACCTTATCTGAACTCTTGCTACCATTTTCACCTAATTTGCCCCTCTTAATCCCTTTTGCTTCCTGTGCTTCAGCCACATTGGCCTCTTTGCAGTTTCTTGAATTTGACAAATGCATTGCCATTTCTGAGCCTTGGCACTTGCTCTTCCCTCTGCCTGGAAGTTCTTCCCCCAAATATTTCTGTGACAGTCTCCTGTACTTCATTTGAATCTCTGCTCATGGGTCTCCTGTCATTCAGTATAATGCCTGAATGAATCATTCAGTATAAACTGGCAGCTCTGGTTATACCCTAATCCCTCAGGCTTTTATTTTTCTTCACGGCATTTATCAGTACAGGATGCTATATAGTAGTTGGTTATCTGGTTTTAATCTCTTCTACTAGAATGTAACCTCCATGAGGACAATGACTTTGCCTTATTCATTCTGCAAGCGCTGGTGCCCTGCAGAGTGTCAGGCATATAGTAGGCACATGAATTTGTTGAACAAAATATGCAAGAATGAAAGCATCCCTCTAACTAAAACCACTTATTGAAGATGTTCAATGAAGATGATAATGATAATATCAGAGGCTGCATTGGTCAGCTTGGGCTGCTATAGCAGAATATCATAGACTAGGTGGCTTAAACAACAGAAATAAATTTTCTTACAGTTCTTACAGACTGGAAATCCAAGATCCAGGTGCCAGCAAGGTTGGTTTCTAAGTGAGACCTCTCTCCTTGGCTTGAGCTCAAATCTAGTTCTAAAGCCTGGTCTTTTATCCATTTATATTTTATAGTCTTCCATTTTATTTGAAAGACTTAATGGGAATAGGTTACTTGATATAATTTTTAAGCTTTTCTATTACATTCTTCCATTTTTCTTTCCCCAAGTTGATCAGTTTGTGTTCTCCTGAAAAGTAATAGGGATTTGATTGTTTTCATTCAGTGTCTATTCATGGAGAAACTATTGCTTCAGGAAAGTATATGGGATACTTGTGAGATATAGAGAAAAATCTGTATCCTGACTATGTTAGTCAGGATAACTAGGCTATGATGAAGTAGCAATAAATAAATACCATTGCTTTAACATATGATTTATCACACATGCTACCTGTTCAGCACAAGTCAGTTGCAAACTCTTCTCCACACAGTTGCTTAGGGCCCCAGACCAGCAGAAACTCTGCCGTTGTGTACTTGTGCCATCTGGAACACATAGTGTCTGCGGCCACTGCGGAAGAACACAGAAGGGAGAGCTCAATTTATTTACCTGCTAAATAAATGTATCTACCATCAAGTTATAAAGCTTTTCTATTGTCTCAGAATGTTCCCTGGTGTGCTGTCATTCAATTCCCCCCTCCTGCCCCTTTCTCCCTCCAAAAGAGACAACCACTTTCTAATTTCTATCACCATCTTCTTGGTTTGCCTATTCTACAATATCCTATGAATGGAACCTCACAGAATACACTCTTGTGACTGGCTTTTGTTTTGCTCACATAATGGTTGTCAGATCCATCCTTGTACGTGTATCAGTAGTTTGTTTCTTTTAATTGCTTACGTACTTGTGTGTAGTATTAATTAATCTCAGTCAGATTGACCATGTACCTATATCTAGAATTGCCTGGAGTGTATTAATACTTGAGAAAGCTAGAGAATGTAATAATTGGGGTTAAATGATATTTTACAACTATGTGCATGTAAGTGATTTTGGGGCAGGATATATAAGCCTATCAGCCTTGTTTACTAATAACAATTAGATTTGTGGATTCACCTGGTTTGGGTGAAACCAGGGGAATGTTGACATTAGAGATTGGACATGTAGTTGTAATGTGCCTACCTAAGCATCCTACTCGCTGTAAGAGACTCCTGTCTCAAGCAGACCTTTGGCTTCCTGGTTCCAAGGATCTTTGTGTGCATACAGGTAGTGGTTTGAGAGCTGAACACAATGCATGTCCAGGGAAACCCAACACCATTTTGGAATAATAAATACGTCTTTATTTAGGACCTCCTGTTATTGCTGTATTGTATCCTTTGCCCATATCAAAGTTGTTTCCTGAGTATAAACTGTTTTAAGTTTTGTGCATCCTATTAGCAATCAAAACGCTTAAAGTAATTAACATGTTATTAACATAGCTGAATAGCATTCCATTGCATAAATATGTTATAATTTGTTTATCTATTCACCTTTTGATCAACATTCTAATTTTTGGCTATTACAGATAATAGTGCTATGAAAATCCTTGTACAAATCATTTGAATGGACTTATGTTTTCATTTATCTTCGGAAAATACCTATGAGTTTATATTAGCTATTTATTGTTGCAGAACAAACTACCACAAATGTAGTGGCTTACAACAACACACATTTATTATCACACAGTTTCTGTGGATTAGAAATCTGAGTACCACTTAACTGGATCCTGTGCTTCAGAATCTGTAACAAAGCTGCAATTAAGATGTCACCTGGGCTGGGGTCTCATCTGAAAGATTGATTGGGGAAGGATCTCCTCCAAGCTCACATAGTTGTTGATAGAATTCAGTTCCTTTCAGTCAATTGAACTGAAGGCCTCAGTTCCTAGTTGGCAGTTGGCTGGATGCTATTCTCAGTTTCTTGCTTTGTGGGCCTCTCCAAGATGTCAGCTTGATTTATCAAAGCATTCAGGCTGAGAAGGCAATAGAGGGAGACTGTTAGCAAGATAGAAGTGACCATCTTCTGTAATGTAATTATGGAAGAAATGTCCCCTCAATATTGCTGTATTCTATTGTTAGAAGCATGTTACTCAAGGGGAGGGGATTATGCAAGGCTGTGAATAGCAGAAAATCAGAATTATTGAGGGTGATCTTATAGAAACTGCCTATATAGAATTGAATTTCTGGGCCACAGAGTAGCTGTACGGTAGGTGTACTATATACAAAACTTCTAAACTATTTTCTAAAATAGTTGTACCATTTAACAGTTCCACCAGCAATATATGAGAGTTCCAGTTGCATCACTCTTTTCAACAGCTGGTATTATCAGAATTTTCTTTGTGAGTGTATCTGGTAAGTATGACATAGTATCCCATCAGGGATGTGATTCACGTTTCTCTGATAGCAAATGATGTTGAGCATCTTTTAATTTTCTTATTGGCTTTTTGTGTATCTTCTTTTGTGAAATGTGTTGAAGTTATTTGCCGGTTTTGGAGCTAGCTTTTCCCTATACTAGTGATTTTAAAGAGTTCTTTCTAGGGGACTTTTGATCCCAAAATGGCAGTGTAGAAGCAAGCTGGCTTCACTCCCCACTCCCAACTCTACTAGAAATAAAAAAATAAATATACAGTGCTGGGATTATTACCAGCAATATCCTAGGATTTGAATATGTGGATGAGACAGTTTTTAGGGCCAAAGAAAAGTGAAAAAAAACTCCAAGCAGATAATAAGAGAATTGGACTCCATATCTACAATGCTCCTCCCCTCAATCTGCTTGGCTTCTAGTACCTGAAAAACTTCCCTTTGACTCATAGTTTCTACACTTGAAAAAGTGAGATTGAGATGGATAACCAACTTCCTCACCATCTTGGTTTCCCTGGCAGGAGACATGTTCCTGTCTTTACCCACAGGGAGCAATGGCAGTGCGTGAAGCAAGAAATATCCCTGAAGACAGCCAGAGAAGAAGGGAGGAGGTAGAACTACCATTCCTAATGCTGGAAACTCTGCTCTGTAACTCAACCAAAACTAAATCAGAGTGGCTGTTCACCAGCACCATGACATAGCATGTTCATTCCACAGGTCCCCCAGGCACAAACACCTAGGCTTCCCACACTACAGGGATATCCCCTTTGGGACCTCCCCCATTCTGGATGGGCAGCATTCTGATTGTTCACTAGAACCGAGACAATTCTAGGCTAAAGGCACCATATGGTATGAAAAAGGAGACAGTGACCTTGTGGGAAAAAAAGAAAGACAATAGCTAAATTACAAAGCATCTGTAAGCAAACATATCCAATAAAAAACAAAACAATCCATAAAAAGAAGACTGGGATAAACAGTTAATCCTTCAAGGCAAAGACATAGACATATGTCTACAAGAAACCAGGGCAAACAGGGAACTATGATCTCCTCAAATGGACAAAACAAGAAACCAATGAGATGGTAATCTTCTAATGAGATAGTAATATGTGAACGCTTTGATCAGTAACTCAAAATAGCAGTTTTAAGGAAACTCAGTGATCTGTAAGATAATACAGAAAGAAATTCAGAAATTCATCAGAGAAATTTAATAAAAAGATTGCAATAGTAAAAAAATACCAAACAGAAATCATAGAACTGAGAAATACATTTGTTGGACTAAAATATTTATTAGAGGCTTATAAAATCAAAATAGATCAGAAGAAAGAATCAGTGAGGTCAAAGACAAGCTACTTGAAAATACACAGTAAGAAGAGAACAAAAGAAAAAAGAAATAAAGATTGGCAATAAAATAGAGAAATTACCTCAAAAGATTATGTCTGAGAATTATTGGTGTTCAAGAGGGAGCTAAGCAAGAGCAAGGAGTACATAACTTAATCAAAGAATTAACAGAAAACTTTCCAAAACTTGAGAAAGAGATAAATATTCAGGTACAGGAAAGTCAGAGAACAGCAAACAGATTTGATCCAAGTACAAGTATCCCAAGGCAAATACTAATCAAATTCTCAAATGTGAAGAACAAAGAGAGGATCTCTAAAAGCAGCAAGAGAAAAGCAAATACACATAAAGGAGTTCTACTTTGAATGATAACAGGTTTCTCAGTGGAAACCACACAGGCCAGAAGGGAGTGGGATGACATCTTTAAAGTGCAGAAAGAAAAATACTGACGTCTAAGGATATTGTATCCAGCAAAGCTATCCTTCAATTATAAAGGAGAAATAAAGTTGTTCCTAGACAAACAAAAGATGAAAGAGTTTAAGACCATCAGACCTGTTTTACAAGGAATACCAAAGGGGGTCAGTAAATCAGAAAGAAAAAAAACACGAACATACAAAAAGAGAACATTTGAAGGAATAAAACCCACTGGTGAAATTAAGTACATGGATAAACCCAGAATACTCTAATACTGTAATTGTGGTGTGCAATGCAATCTTAATTCTTGTATGAAACCCAAAAGACAAATTTATCAAAACCAATAGTTGCACTAGCAGCCCAGTAAGAGATAGTAATATAAAATATATAAATTGAGACAAGGTGAAGTCAAAATATAGGAGAGGGGGATAGAGTTAAATGTAGAGTTTTAAAAATTTTTCCTTTGTTTCTGTTATTTTCTTCATAATCTAAGTTGTTACTTTAAAAAGTAACTTGTCATAAGATGCTTTTTGTAAACCTTATGGTAACCACAATGTAAAAATCTGTAACGGATTTACTAAAAATAAAAAGTGATGAATTGAAACATACTACCAGAGAAAAATGCTTAACCACAAAGGAAAGAAGGAAAGAAGGAAGTAAGGAAGGAAGGAATGAAGGAAGGAAGAAAGGAAGGAAGGAAGGAAGGAACAAAATTACAAAATAACCAGAAAACAAGCAACAAAATGGCAGTAGTAAGTCCTTACTTATTAATAATGATACTGAAAAGAAACAGACTCGAGTCTCCCATTAAAAAGCATAAAGTAGCTGAATGGGAAAGGAAACCATATCCAGCCGTGTACTGCCTACAAAAACCCACTTCACCTATAAAGACATACAAAGACTAAAAGTGAAGGTGTGGAAAAAGACATTTCATGTAAATGGAAATAAAAAAATATCAGAAGCAGCTATACTTATATCAGATAAAATAGACTACAAATCAAAGACTGTAAAAACAGACAAAAAATGTCATTATATAATGATAAAAGGAATAGCTCAGCAAGATTATATAACAATTACAAATATCTGTGTACCCAACAATGGAGCTTCCAAGTATATAAACCAAACATTAATAGATCTAAAGAGAGAGATAGACTGCAATATAATAATAGTTGGAAACCCCAATATACTATTCTCATTAATGGGCAGATCATCAGACAGAAGACAAACAAAGAAATATCAGAGTTAAGCTACACACTAGACCTAATAGGCCTAACATTTACGGAACTTTTCACCCAACTGCTACAGAATACACATTCTTTTTATTAGCACATGGAATATTCTCCAGAATAAACCATATCTTAGGCCACAAAACAAGTCTCAACAAATTAAAAAATATAGAAATAATATCAAGTAGCTTTCCTGACTATAATGGAATAAAAATAGAAATCAATGAGAAGACAAACCTTGGAAAATACACAAATACATGGAAATTAAATAACATGTTCCTGGATGACCAATGAGTCAATGAAGAAATTAAAAAGGTAATTAAACAATTCATTAAAAAAAAGGAAAATGAAAATATGACATACTAAAATCTATAAGATATAGCAAAAGCGGTACTAAAAGGGAACTTTATAGCAATAAATTACTATATTAAAAAAATAGTAAAGCATTAAATAAACAATCTAATGATTCACCTTGAGGAATTGGAAAAGTAATAACAACCCAAATCCAAAATTAGTAAAAGAAAAAAAAAATAAAGATCAGAGCAGAAATAAATGAAATTAAGACTTAAAAAAATGCAAATCAACTAAATGAAAAGTCGTTTTTTTGCAAACATAAACAAAATCAACAAACCTTTAGCTAGACTAAAAAAGAAAGGAAGAAGACTCAAATAAAATCACAAATGAAAAAAGAGACAGAACAACTGACACCACAGAAATACAAAGAATCATTAGATATTATTGTGAACAGCAATCAGTCCACAAATGGGAAAACCTAGAATAAAATGGATAAATTCCTGGATACATACAATCTACCAAGATTGAACCATGAAAAAATAGAAAGTCTCAACAAACCAAAAATGAGTAATGGGGTTGAAGCCATCATAAAAAGTCTTCTATCAAAGAAAAGCTTGGAACTTGATGTCTTCCTGCTGTATTTTACCAAACATTTAAAGAAGAACTAATACCAATCCTACTTAAACTCTGAAAAAAATTGAAGAGGAGGGAATATTTCCAAACTTATTGTATAAAACCAGCATTACTCTGATACCAAAACCAGGCAAGGATACAACAACAAAAAAGAAAACTACAGGCCATTATCACTGATAAACATAGATGCAAAAATCCTCAACAAAATACTAGCAAACAAAATTCAACAACTCAATAAGAAGTTTATTCATCATGATCATGTAGAATTCATCCCAGGGATGCAAGGATGGTTCAACATATGCAAACCAAAAAATGTAATACATCACATTCACAGAACCAAGAACAAAAACTATATGATCATTTCAACAGACACCAAAAAGCATTTGATAAAACTCATCATCCTTTTATGACAAAAATCCTCATCAAACTGGGTATAGAGGAACATACTTTAAAATAATAAAGGCCATATAAGGTTGGGCATGGTGGCTCATGCCTGTAATCCCAGCACTTTGGGAGACCAAGGTGGGAGGATCACTTGAGGTCAGGAGTTTGAGACCAGCCTGGCCAACATAGTGAAACCCTGTCTCTACTAAAAATACAAAAATTAGCTGGGCATGGTGGCACGTGCCTGTAATCCCAGTTATGGGGTAGGCTGAGGCAAGAGAATCACCTGAACCCAGGAGGTGGAGTTTGCAGTGAGCCGAGACTGCACCACTGCACTCCAGACTGGGCAGGAGAGTGAGACTCCATCTCAAAAAAAAAAAAAAAAAAAAAAAAAAAGCCATCTATGACAAACCCACAGCTAACTTTATACTATATGGAGAAAATTAATATAATACTGGAAGTCCTGAGCAGAGCTATTCAGCAAGAGTAAGAAATAAAGAGCATCCAAATTGAAAAGGAAGAAGTCAAATTAGCCTTGTTCACAAACAATATAATCTATTTTTTTTGGTTTGTTTGTTTTTTGAGACAGAGTCTTGCTCTGTTGCACAGGCTGGAGTGCAGTGACATGATCTCGGCTCACTGCAACCTCTGCCTTCTGGGTTCAAGCGATTCTCCTGCCTCAGCCTCCCAAGTAGCTGAAATTACAGGCTTACAGGCACACGCCAACATGCCTGACTAATTTTTGTATTTTTAGTAGAAACAGGGTTTCACCATGTTGACCAGGCTGGTCTTGGACTCACGACCTCAAGTGATCCGTCCACCTTGGCATTCTAAAGTGTTGGGATTATAGGCATGAGCCACCAAGTCCAGCTGACATTATAATCTTATACGTACAAAAACCTAAAGACATTATTAAAAAAAACTGTCAGAATTGATAAACAAGTTCAGTAAAGTTGTAGGGCACAAAATAAACTTGTACAAATCAGTAGCATTTCTACAGTCCAACTGTAAATTATCTGAAAAAGAAATAAAAAAGCAATCCCATTTATAATAGCTACAAAGAATATAAAATACTTAGGACTCACTCTAGCAAAAGAAATAAAAGATCTATACCAGGCAAACTATAAAACATTGATTACAGAAATTGAACAGGACACAAACAAATGGAAAGATATTCCACAGTCACAGAATGGAAGAATTAATATTGTTAAAATGGCAGTTACACTCAAAGCAATTTACAGATTCAATGCAATTTGTATCAAAATAAAAATGACATTCTGAAATAAAATAGAAAAACTAATTAACCACAAAAGACCCAAACAGCCAAAGTGACACTGAACAAAAGGAACACAGCTGGAGGCATAACACTAACTGACTTCAAAATATACTACAAAATTATAGTAACCCAAACGGCATTCTTCTGGCCTAAAAAACAGAGACAGACCAAAGAAAAAGGATAGCGAGCCCAGAAATAAATTCACACATCTATATCCAACTGAGTTTTGACAAAGGTGTCAAAAACACACATTGTGGGGTGGGGAGGAGGAAGTCTCTTCAATAAATGGTGAGGGGAAAAAGGAATATCCATATGCAGAAGAATGAGACTAGACCCTTAACTCTTATCATATACAAAAATCAACTCAAAGTGTATTAAAGATTTAAACACAAAACTTGAAATATGAAACTATGAACTATACAACTGCTAGAAAAAAACAGAATAAATGCTTTATGACATAGGTCTGGGCAAGGATTTAAAAAATAATAACTCTGCAGAAAACTGAAGATGAATCTTCCTTATACAAAAATTAAGTCAAGATGGATTAAAGACTTAACTGTAAAACCCAAAACTATAAAAACCCTAGAAGAAAACCTAGGCAATACCACTCAGAACATAAGCAATGACAAATATTTCATGATGAAAATGCTGAAAGCAATGGCAACAAAAGCCAAAATTGACAAATGGGATCTAATTAAGCTAAAGAGCTTCTGCACAGCAAAAGAAACTATCAACAGAGTGAATGGACAACCTTCAGAATGGGGGAAAATTTTGCAATCCATCCATCTGACAAAGGTCTAATATCCAGAGTCTACAATAAACTTAACAAATTTACAAGGCAAAAACCAAAAAACCTCGTTAAAAAGTGGGCAAAGGACATGAACAGACACTGCTCAAAAGACGACATTCATGCAGCCAACAAACATATGAAAAAAAGCTCAGCATCACTGATCATTAGAGAAATGCAAATCACAACCACAGTGAGATACCAGTCAGAATGGTGATTATTAAAAAGTCGGGAAACAATGGATGCTAGCAAGGCTGCAGAAAAATAGAAATGCTTTTATACTGTTGATGGGAGTGTAAATTAGTTCAATCATTGTGGAAGACAAGGTGGCGATTCCTCAAAGATCTAGAAGCAGAAATACCATTAGACCCAGCATCCCAATCGTGGGTCTATACCCAAAGGAAAAGAAATCATTCTATTATGAAGATAACATGCATGTGTATGTTCATTGCTGCACTATTCACAATGGCAAAGACAGACAATCAACCCAAACACCCATCAATGATAGACTGGATAAATAAAATGTGTCTTTTGCAAAGATATGATGGAGCTGGAAGCCATTATCCTCAGCAAATTAATGCAGGAACAGAAAACCAAACACCACATGTTCTCACTTACAAGTGGGAGCTGAATGATAAGAACACATGCACACACAGTGGGGAACAACACACATTGGGGCCTGTCGGGGGTGGGGTGGGGAAAGGGAGCATCAAGAAGAATAGTTAATGGATACCAGACTTATTACCTATGTGCTGGGTTGATCTGTGCAGCAAACCACCATGGCATATGTTTACCTACGTAATAAACCTGCACATACTGAACATGTACCCTGGAACCTAAAAGTTGAAGAAAAAAATTTAAAAAATGATATTCCAGCTTTTGGTATTTTCAGCCTTTTTGAGCTGGTTTCTTCCCATCTTTGTGGATTTATCTACCTTTGGTCTTTGATGTTGGTGACCTTCGGATGGGGTCTCTGAGTGGACGAGCTCTTTCTTTCTGTTAGTTTTCCTTCTAACAGTCAGGCCCCTCCCCCTCTGCTGCAGGTCTGCTGGAGTTTGCTGGAGGTCCACTCCAGATCCTATTTGCCTGGGTATCACTAGCAGAGGCTGCAGAAGAGCAAAGATTGCTGCCTCTTCTTTCCTCTGGAAGCTTCGTCCTAGAGGGGCACCTGCCAGATGCCAGCCAGAACTCTCCTGTACAAGGTGTCTGACGGCTCCTACTGGGAGGTGTCTCCCAGTCAGGACACACGGGGGAGGGGTCAGGGACCCACTTGAGGAGGCAGGCGGACCCTTAGCAGAGCTTGAATGCTGTGCTAGGAGGTCTGCTACTCTCTTCAGAGCCATCAGGCAGGGATGTTTAAATCTGCTGAAGCTGCACCCACAACCACCCCTTCCCCCAGGAGCTCATCCCAGGGAGATGGGGAATTTATCTATAATTCCATGATTGGGGCTGCTGCCTTTTTTCAGAGATGCCCTGCCCAGGGAGGAAAATTCTGGCCATAGTGGCCTTGCTGAGCTGCTATGGGCTTTGCCCAATTCAAACTTCCTGGAGGCTTTGTTTACACTGTGAGGGGAAAATCACCTACTCAAGCCTCAGCAATGGCGGACGCTCCTCCCCTCTACCAAACTCCAGCGTCCCAGGTCGCTTTCAGACTGCTGCTGTGCTGGCAGCGAGAATTTCAAGCCACTGGATCTTAGTTGGACCTTCAAAGAGACTTAGATTCCCACACAATAATAGTGGGAGACTTTAACACCCCACTGACAATATTAGACAGATAATTGAGACAAAAGCAACAGAATATACATTCTTCTCATTGCCACATGGCTTGTACTCTATAAAATCAATCACGTAATCAGAAGTAAAACACTCCTCAGCAAATGCAAAAGAACTGAAATCATAACAGTGTCTTGGACCACAGCACTATCAAATTAGAAATCAAGACTAAGAAATTTGACCTTGAGTGTCAACTTAACTAGATTGAAAGATGCAAAGTATTGTTCCTGGGTCTGTCTGTGAGGGTATTGCCAAAGGAGATTAATATTTGAGGCAGAGGACTGGGGAGGCAGAGCCACCCTCAATCTGGCTGGGCACAATCTAATAAGCTGCCAACATGGCTAGAATAAAGCAGGCAGAAGAAAATGGAAGGACTCGACTTGCTGAGTCTTCAGCTTCCATCTTTCTCCCATACTGGATTCTTCCTGCCCTCAAACATCAGACTTCAAGTTCTTCAGGTCTGGGATTCTTCGACTTACACCAGTGATTTGCCATGGGCTTTCTGGCCTTTGGCCACAGACTGAAGGCTGCACTGTTGGCTTGCCTGCTTTTGAGGTTTTGGGACTCTGGCTGGCTTCCTTGCTCCTCAGATTGCAGATGGCCTGTTGTGGGACTTCACCTTGTAATCATGTGAATTAATACTCCTTAATAAACTCCCCTTCATGTAGAAATCTGTCCTATTAGTTCTGTCACCCTAAAGAACCCTGACTAATATAGGCAAAATCAAGAAGTTCTCTGAAACGAATGAGAGCAAAGATACGGTATACCAGAAGCTCTGGGACACATCTAAGGCAGTGTTAAGAGGTAAATTTATAGCACCAAATGCCCAAATCAAAAAGTTAGAAACATCTCAAGCTAACAATCTAACATCATAATTAAAAGAACCAGAGAACAAAGAGCAAACAAACCCAAAGGCTAGCAGAAGACAAGAAATAACCAAAATCAGAGCTGAGCTAAAGGAGATTGAGACACAAAAACCATTCAAGAAATCAACGAATTTGGGAGCTGGGTTTTTGAAAAAATTAATAAAATAGGTAGACTGCTAGCTAGACTAATAGAGGGAAAAAAAAGGAGATTCAAATAAACACAATAAGAAATTGTAAGGGGGATATTACCACTGACCTCACAGAAATAAAAACCATCAGAGAATATTAGGAACACCTCTATGCACATCAACTAGAAAAACTAGAAGAAATGGATAAATTCCTGAACACATATACCCTCGCAAGACTGAACCAGGAAGAAATTGAATTACTGAGTAGACCAATAACAAGCTCTGAAATCAAGTCGGTGATAAATAGCTTACCAACTAAAAAAAGTCCGGGACCAGACGGATTCACAGCTATATTCTGCCAGATGTACACAGAAGAGCTGGTACCATTCCTGCTAAAACTATTCCAAAGATTTGAGGAGGAGGGACTCCTCTCTAACTCAGTCTATGAGGTCAGCATCATCCTAATACCAAAATCTGGGAGAGATACAACAAAAAAAGAAAACTTCAAGTCAATAACCTTGATAAACATCATTGCAAAACTCCTCTACAAAATACTGGCAAACCGAATCCAGCAGCACATCAAAAAGCTTACCCACTATGATCAAATGGGTTTTATCCCCAGGACACAAGGTTGATTCAACATATGCAAATCAATAAATGTGAGTCATCACATAAACAGAACTTATGACAAAAACCACAAGATTATCACAATAGATGCAGAAAAGGCTTTTGAAAAATTCAACACCCCTTCATGTTAAAAACTCTCAATAAACTAGATATTGAAGGAACATACATCAAAATAATGAGTCATCTATTACAAACCCACAGTTAACATCATACTGAATGGGCAAAAGCTGGAAGCATTCCTTTTGAAAACTGGCACAAGACAAGGATGCCCTCTCTCACCACTTCTGTTAAACATAGTATTGGAAGCCCTGGCCCAGAAACTCAGGCAAGAGAAAGAAATGAAGGACATCCAAATAGGAAGAGAGGGAGTTAAATTAACCCTGTTTGCAGATGACATAATCCTAAATCTAGAAACCCCCACAGTCTCAGCCTGAAAGCTTCTTAAACAGATAAACAACTTCAGCAAAGTCTCAGGATACAAAATCAATGTTCAAAAATCACTAGCATTCCTATACACCAATAATAGTCAAGCCAAGAGCCAAATAAGGAATGCAATCCTATTCACAATTGCCACAAAAACAGTAAAATGCCTAGGAATATAGCTAACTCGGTAGGTGAAAGATCTCTATAGGGAGAAGTACAAAACACTACTCAAAGAAACCATGGATGACACACGCAAATGGAAAAACATTTCATGCTTATGGATAGGAATAATCAATATCATTAAAATTGCCACATTACCCTAAGCAATTTATAGATTCAATGATATTCCTATTAAACTTCCACTGAGATTCTTCACAGAACTAAAAAATAAACTATTTCAAAATTCATATGGCACCCAAAAGAGCACAAATAGCCAAGGAAATCCTAAGCAAAAAGAAAGAAGCTGGAGGCATCATGCTACCTAACTTCAAACTTACTGTAGGGCTACAGTAACTGAAACAGCATGGTACTGGCACAAAAACAGACACATAGACCAATGGAACAGAATAGAGAACCCAGAAATAAGGCCGCAAACCTACAACTGTCTGATCTTCTGCAAAGCTGAGTAAAACAAGCAATGGGGAAATAATTCTCTACTTAATATATGATGCTGGGATAGCTGACTAGCTATATGCAGAAGATTGAAACTGGACCCCTTCCTTATACCATATACAAAAATTACTCAAGATGGATTAAAGACTTAAATGTAAAACTCCAAACTATAAAAACCTTGTAAGACAACCTAGGTGATACCATTCAGGACATACGAACAGGCAAAGATTTCATGATGAAGATGTCAAAAGCAATTGTAAAAAAAACAAAAATTGACAAATGGGATCTAATTAAACTAAAGAGCTTCTGCACAGCAAAGGAAACTGTCAACAGATTGAGCAGACAACCTACCGAATGGGAGAAAATTTTTGCAAACTATGCATCTGACAAATAGCTAGCACCTATAAGGAACTTAATTAAATTTACAAGAAAAAGCAACAACAACCCCATTAATAACCCCATTTAGTTGTTAAAAAGCAACCAAAATGACATGAACAGACACTTTTCAAAGGAAGACATACATGCAGCCAACAATCATATGAAAAAAACTTCAACATCACTGGATTGTTAGAGAAATGCAAATCAAAACCACAATGAGATACCGTTTCACACTAGTCAGAATGGCTGTTATTAAAAAGTCAAAAAATAACAGATGCTGGCAAGGCTGCAGAGCAAAAGGAATACTTACACACTGTCGGTGGGAGCATAAATTAGTTCAATCATTGTGGAAGACAGTGTGGTGATTTCTCAAAGACTAAAGACAGAAATACTATTTGACCCAGCAATACCAGTACTGGACATAAACCTAAAGGAATATAAATCATTCTAGTTTAAAGACACATGCACATATAAGTTTGTTGCAGTGCCATTAGCAATAGTGAACACATAGAATCAACATAAATACCCATCAATAGACTGGATAAAGAAAATGTGGTACATATACATCATGAGACACTATGCAGCCATGAAAAAGAATGACATCATATCCTTTGCAGGAATATGGATGTAGCTGGAGGCCATTATCCTTAGCAAACTAATGCAGTAACAGAAAACCAAATACTACATGCCTCAGTTATACAAAAAATTAGCCGGGCGTGGTGGTGGGCACCTGTAGTGCCAGTTACTGGGGAGGCTGAGGCAGGAGAATGGCGAGAACCCGGGAGGCAGGGCTTGCAGTGAGCCAACATCACGCCACTGCACTCCAGCCTGGGCAACAGAGCAAGACTCCGTCTCAAAAAAAAAAAAAAAAAGGGGTGGGCGCTAAATGATGAGCGCCCATCATTTAGGGATGGAGACATAGACGGGAACAACACACACTGGGGCCTGTTGGATGGTGGAGGGTGGGAAGAAAGAGAGGATCAAGAAAAATAACTAAAGGGTGCTAGGCTTAATATGTGGTTGACGAAATAATGTGTGCAACAAATACCCATGACACAAGTTTACCTATGTAACAAACCTGCAAATATACCCCTGAACTTAAAATAAAAGCTAAAAAATAAAAAAATGATTCTCTTTCATAAAAAATGGGCAAAAGACCTTAACAGACATTTCTCAAAAGAGGACATACAAATGGCCAGCAAACATGAAAAAATATTCAGCATCACTAATCATCAGGGAAATGAAAATCAAAACCACAGTGAGATACCACCTTACTCCAGTTAGAGGGGCTATTATTAGAAAGACAAAAGACAACAAGTGTTGGCTAGGATGTGAAGAAAAGGGAACACTTACACACTGTTGCTGGATTGTAAACTAGTACAGCCATTATGGACAACCATACGGAGGTTCATCAATAGACAGAAATGAAACCACCCTATTATCCAGCAATCCCACTGTTGAATATATATTCAGAGAAAATGAAAGTATGTAGAAGATATATCTGCACTGCCATGCTTATTGCAGTGCTATTTACAATAGCCAAGATATGGAATCGACCAAATTGTCCACAATGGATGAATGGATAAATAAAACATGATATATATTCAGCCACAAAACAAAATCTTGTCATTTGGAACAATATGGAGGAATCTGGAGGACATCATGTTAAGTGAAATAAGCCAGACACAGAAAGAGAAATACTGCATGATCTCACTCATATGTGGAATCTTAAAAAAATGTTAATATATCATAGAAGCAAAAAGTAGAACAGTGGTTACCAGAGATTGGAGAGGGAGAGGGGAAGGAGAGAAATGGGAGAGGTTTGTCAATGGGTATAAAGTTACAATTAGTTAGGAGGAATAAATTCTGGTGTTCTATTGTACAATACAGTGACTGTGAAAGACAGTAAATTATTGTATATTACAAATAGCTAGAAGAGAGGCTCTTAAATGTTCTCACCACAAAGAAAGGATAAATGCATGAACTGATGGATACACTAACCACCCTAATTGGGTCATTATACAACATATAGGTCTCAAAACATCAAATCATACCCCTTAAATATTTACAATTACAATGTGCCAATTAAAAATAAATTTAAAAAATTTAAAAAGCATGTATGTTCTAATGTTTTTGGGTATAGTGTTCTTTAAATATAAGCAGTTGAAATTGGTTAAATATGTTGTTCAAATATACTGTATCCTTACTATTTTGGGCTACTTGCTCTATCAATTACCATGAGTGGATATTAACATCTACTATGATGATAAAATTGTCTAACTTTTTTTGTTGCTCTCAATTTTGTTTCACAGATATTGAAAGTTTGTTATTAGGTGAGTGTACATTTATGATTATATGTCTTCTTGAAGAATTGGTGCTTTTATTCCTCTGAAGTGTATCTGATAATCTCTATTAATGCTTGTTGACATGAAGTCTGTTTGATATTAATACAACTCACACTTGCTTTCTTATGCTTACCCGTTGTGTGGTACATTTCTCTTCATTTTCAGCCTGTCTGTTTTATATTTAAAATGAATATAAAATAATTGTTGCTTTTTATCAAGTGTGACAATGTCTGCCATTTAATTGGAGCATTTAATTCAATTATACATGATACAATTATTCATATGCATAGATTTAAATTTATCATATTGCTATTTCTTCTCATTCTCTCTGTTCATTGTTTCTCCTTTCCCACTGACTGTTTCATGTTATTACATTCTATGCCCTCTATTTTTTAAAGACCTAAATCTGTATTATATTTTCAGTGTTTGCTAAAGGGATTACAATATTTCCTTAATTTGTAACAGTGTTATTTGAATTGCTACTGTACCACTTTACATTTAGTGTAAGAACTTTACAAGAGGATACTTTAATTTACCTAACTTCCCTCTTTTGTTCTATTTTTGTCATATATTTTACTGATACATATGTTATAAACTCCACAGTACCTTGTCATTATTCATGCTTACAAAAATCAGACTTAAAATGTTAAAGAAATAGGAATAATCTTTTAAAGTTACTTATATATGTAGTTCTCACTCCTCTTTATCATTTCCTATACATCAATATTTCCATCTGGTGTCATTTAACTTCAGCCTGAAGAACTTCCTTTCATATTTCTTTTCGTGTGGCTGGGCTGGCTTCAGATTCTCTCAGTTTTCATTTATCAGAAAATGTCTTTATTTTGCTCTCATTTTTGAAAGGTATTTTTTATGGTATATAAAATTCTGGGATGGTAGTTTTCTTTTCCAGCACTTTAAAGATATTTTTTACTCATTTATTCTGGTCTCCATGTTTCTGTGAGAAGTCAATCATCATTTTTATTAGCATTTCCTTGTGTTTTGTGTGTCCATTTTCTCCAGCTCTCTTCAAGATTATTTCTTTATCTTTGGTTTTCGGATGTTTGTGGTGTACCTAGAGTTGAAAAAAACCTTGCCTGAGTTTTGTTGAACCTCCTGGATATGTGAAATACTGTTTAGATTAATTTTGGAAATAATTTGGCTATTATATCATCAGTTTTTTTTCTGTCTCATTCTCTCTAGCCTCCTTTTAGGTTCTGTTTACGCCATTTGGTATTGCTCCACAGACCATCAAATATTATCAAGATTTCTTTCAATATATTTTCTCTCTGTGCTTCAGTTTGGTTGATTTCTGTTGACCTTATTTCAAGTTTACTAATTCATTTTACTGTATTGTCTAGTCTGCTATCAATTTCATCCAAATGAATTCTTATTTCTGATATTATGTTTTACTGCTGTAGGATGCCTGTTTCATTCTTATTTTAGAGTTTACATATCTGTCCTGAAATTCCACAACTCTTCAATTATTTATATATCTTATCCTATAGATTTCAAAAGCATATTTATCACTTTTTTTAAAAAAATAAATCTTTATTTGTTATATTCCTTTTCTGCATCTGTGATGGTTAATTTCATGTATCAACTTGAGTTGGCTATGGGGTGCCCAGAAATTTGGTCAAATATTATTCTGGGTGTTACCGTGAAGGTGTTTTTGGATGAGATCAACATTTAAATCAATACACTGAGTAAATCAGATTGTCCTCCTTAATGATGCTGAGCCTCATTCAATTAGTTGAAGAACTGAATAGAACAAAAACCTAACCCTTCCTTGAGTAAGACAGAATTCTTCTTGCTTGATGACCTTCAAACTGGAACATCAACTTTTATCTGCCTTTGGACTTGAACAGAAACATTGGCTATTCTGAGCCTAGTAGCCTTCAGACTGGAACTACACCATCAGTTTTCCTGGTTCTCAGGCCTTCAGACTCAGACTGGAATGAAATCGTTGGCTTTCTTGGGTCTCCAGCTTACCACCTCATGTTGTAGGTCTTGAGACTGGCCAGTTTTCATGCTAATGTGAGTCAATGAGTCAATTCCTTATAATAAATCTCTATATATCTATGTATACCTATATCATCTATATCTATATATCTCTATCTTCTATTGGGTTTGATTCTCCCAAGAACGCCAAGATTTGTGGTCATTTGTGAATCTCTTTCCCAGTTTCTTCTTCTTTCTAATAATTTTATTGTTGTATCCTAGAGATTTGAGATGATATGTTTTCCAGACTCTGTATTCCATTATCTTCCTATGAAGATAATTCAGTTTTATTTTATCAGAGAGTTAAATTACTGCCAGGGCACTTTGAACTTCGAAAGGTTTCATTTTATGCTTTGCTTTAGGGGGTCTGTTTTGGGTTTATTCCTAGTACTAGGGTGAATCTCTTAGCCTTGGAATACGATCTTTCCTGTTAAGGCATGGCCCTTTTGAAGTTTCGACAAAAAGTCTGAGATGTTTACCAAAACCTCGTAACTTGGTGAAATGTGAATTCCAAACTGTTTCTCCTGTGGTGCACAACTGCTTGGATTTCCCTTCTGCCCTTTTAGCCGTTCAGTGGCTATTTTCCTTAAACTCTCTCCTCAGACCCCTCAGGTCAATAAGACCAGAGCTTTTTGCTTGAATTCTATCCACCAACATCTTACCACATGGATTGGAAAATGCCTTGAAGGTAAAATGCTAGTCATTGTGGATTTTAGCCATAAAGGTCTCATCCTTCAAGGTTTAAATTCCTTCCAGTTTCTGCTTGTTCTTGCTTGCTCTTTAGAGTTTTCCAGCAGTTGTTTAAAGGTATTTTGCCAG
Source organism: Chlorocebus sabaeus (assembly GCF_047675955.1). NCBI lineage: Eukaryota > Metazoa > Chordata > Mammalia > Primates > Cercopithecidae > Chlorocebus > Chlorocebus sabaeus. The sequence continues at coordinate 28,373,499 of NC_132926.1, forward strand.
AGTTTATAATCGTTACTACTTGGGGGTTAGTGTCACACAAGCTGCTCTGCCATTACTGAAATCCAGAAGTCCTTGGCCATTATTTTTATGTGTATGAAGTATTATGGATACAGTCACATTATAGAAAGAGTTATTGTGGGAAGTGCTAACAAAAAGCATGTGTATATTTTTTATGATGGTACTGTGTTACTCTGTTTTGCATTGCTATAAAGAAATACCTGAGGCTGGATAATTTGTAAAGAAAAGAGGTTTATTTGTCTCACAGTTCTGCAGGCTGTACAAGAAGCATGTCACTAACATCTGCTTCTGGTCAGGACCTCAGGAAGCTTTTACTCATGGGGGAAGGTGAAGGGTGAGCAAGTATGTCACATGGCGAGAGAGAAAGGAAGAGAGAGAAGAGGGAGATTCCAGACTCTTTCTTGTAAACAGATCTCACATGCACTCATTACCATGAGGAGAGCACCAAGCCATTCATGAGGGATCCACCCCCATGACCAAAACTTCCAAGATCGGCCCCACCTCCAACATTGGGGATCACATTTCAATATGATATTTGGAGGGAACAAACATCCAAACTATATCAAAGACTAAGTGGAGGAAAAATTAACTCACCCCAGGGATAAGTTAGGTTTCTCAGAGAAGATGTTATTTGAACTAGATATTGAAAAATGTGTACATGTTCATCAGAAAGTAGAACTAAGGATATGTTAAAAAAAAAAAAAAAAGCATGAACTAAGTCAATGGCATGAAAAATGTTTGGCAAATAGTCTGTTGTGGCACAGAATGTAGGTTTAAAAAAGTACACTTAAAAGACACCTAGTCTAAACCCTCTTTACAACTGAGAAAGTTGAACTTCAAGGAATAGTCACCCAAGTAGTTAATAAAAGAGTGAAGGACTTGAATCCATCATCAGGCTCCCAGCCAAGCCTTCTTTTGATCCCATCTTGTTATATATAGTATGCATTGGACTATGTATGGCAGTGTTATTGCTCCTAGGACTGGTATCTATCAGCATCTTGTATCTAGCCCTTTTCTACACAACCAACATCATCTCAGCCCACAAAGTGTTATCATCACCTCCACTCTCATGGTGTTCGTGTCTTCATCCTAACCTTTGCTTTTGCTCTGTCTCATTCCTGGACAGTTTTCATTGCTCTCTTCTTCCTTCTCACAATTCCTTATGACACCTGAGGAGCATCTACTCTGTGCCATGAATTGTTCTAGACAACGAGATTACCAATATGAAAACAATATGCAGTCATATGTTACTTAACTTTGGGGCTACATTCTGACAAATGCATTGTTAGGTGATTTTGTTATTGTAAAACATCATGGAGTGTACCTACACAAATCTAGATAGTAGAGCCTACTATACACCTAGGCTATATGGAATAGGTTGCAACATGTTACTGTGTACTGAACACTGTAGGCAATTGTAACTCGATATTAAGCACTTGTGTATCTAAACATAGGAAAAGTACTGTAAAATTATGGTATTATAATCTTAAGAAACCACTGTCCTATATGCCATCCATCATTGACCAAAATGTCACTATGTGATGCATAATGTAGTTCCTGTTCTGCAAATGTGTGATGAGAGAAGGAGCATAATGCTCAAGTAACTATAAAAAATCTTTGATTAGAAAAATACCAGGGGATGTGGAAATGTGGTAGAAAGGTACCCAATCTATTTGGAATAGGTTATGTGAATCACAGAAGACTTGCTGCAGGAAATGTTGTGCAGATTAAGATTCAAAGGAACCAGATGACGGGAGGGAGAAGGGAAGTGTTCTAAGTAGATGGAAGAGACAGTGAATGGGGTTTATTTGAGGAAACCAAAAGATGATTTAACACGGATGAAACATGTGCTTTAATGGGATCTGATAAGAAAGGATGTTGAAGAGGTGAGCATGAGCCAGCTCAGCAAGGGCTTAATAAGAAACAGTGAGGTATTTGGGCTGGGTGTGGTGGCTCATGCCTGTAATCCCAGCACTTTGGGAGGCTGAGGCGGGTGGATCACCCGAGGTCAGGAGTTCAAGACCAGCATGACCAGTATGGCGAAACCCCGCTTGTACTAAAAATACACAAGTTAGCTAGGTGTGATGGTGGGTGCCTATAATCCCAGCTACTTGGGAGGCTGAGGCAAGGGAATCACCTGAACCTGGGAGGCAGAGGTTGCAGTGAGCCAAGATCACACTACTGTACATAGCCTGGGTGATAAGAGCGAGACTCCAACTAAAAAAAATAAAAAAATATAAATAAATAAAATAAAGAAAGAGTGAGGTATTTGGTCTTTATCTTGAGGGTAGTGGGGAGGTATTGAAGGCTTATACAGGAGATTGACTCACATTCTTGGCTCATCATTTGATGCTGTGTAGGGACTGAATTGGAAATAACAACTGTGGGATCTGGAAGGCCTGTGAAAAGGCTATCACAGTGGCTAGGGAGGAGATGATTGTGTGGATTAGATGATGGCAGTGGCAACAGTGACCTAACTGAGATAATTTTGGAGGAAAAAGTTTGCAAAATTTGCAATAAAGTGTATGTACATGTTAAAGAAAACAGACAACAGCTCCCAAGATATTGACTTGAAAAACTAGGTACATGGTAGTACCATTTACTGAGATGGGGAAGACTAGGAAGGAACAGGATGGGGATGGAGAGTGGGGTCAAGAATTCTGTTTTGGACTGGTTATGTGTGATGCATCCATGAGTAAGACATCAAAGAGGGCCTGCTGATCCAGAATCAAATTGGGAGCAAGTGCTCAGAGCAGGAGGTTGACTTTCTTATAGTGGCATTTAAAGTCACAGGATTATTTGAGATCACCTAGGGAGAGAGTATATACATGAAAGAAAATTCATAATCAGGGCCAACAGCACTGATGTGAGAGATAGAGAAGGAGGGTCCCCAAAGAGAATAGAAAGAAATAGTCAGGGAGGAAAGACCCTTCCTTTGAGTATGTCAATACATGTTATAAAGACCCTGAAAAGACCTGAAGTCCAGAAACATTTTATTTAACACAGCTCTTCTTAAGCTTATTTCTTCATGAGATCCTAGAACTCCTATTCAATTCTCCTTGAAAATGCACCTTAAGGTAACAGGAATTCTTAGACCCTGTATAAGAAATGATGTTTTGACTGGGCGTGATGGGTCACGCCTGTAATCCCCGCACTTTGGGAGGCCGAGGTGAGCGGATGGGGAGGTCAGGAGTTCCAGACCAGCGTGAACAACATGGTGAAACCCTGTCTCTACTAAAAATACAAAAATTAGCCAGGCATGGTGGTGCGAGCCTGTAATTCCAGCTACTCAGGAGGCTGAGGCAGGAGAACCACTTGAACCTGGGAGGCGGAGGTTGCAGTGAGCCGAGATCCGGCCACTGTACTCCAGTCTGGGCGACAGAGCGAGACTCCGTCTCAAACAAAACAAAACAAAACAAAAAACCAAACCAAACCAAAACAAAACAAAAGAAAGAAATGGAAATGATGTTTTACTTGCCAGAGACAGGTGAGAAACACTCCCCTATGCAGGCGAGAAACTGCTTCCAAAGAGAAAAAAAAAAAAAAAAAAGACATCGTAGTACTTGTGGAAGCCAGAACAAGTGGACAAAGGCTTAAGGCTTAAGAATTCTAGTTTCTTTAGGCAACATCTCTGATCATCAGATAGTGATATTTTGGTGTTCTGAGGATGGACGCCGAGGACCCTAAGATGGAAGGATGCCAGGATATAAGGATTTTTGTTTATTAATTTATTTGTTAAAATTTTAACAAGTAATTGTTTATACACTATCTTTTAGCAGATCCTGTGTTTTAAGAGCATGAACAGTTTTGAAAGCAGGTTCTGTCATTCTCCCCACTTCACAGGTGAGCCACTTGAGGATTAAAGTGACTATGTAACTTGTACAGTGGAGAAACTTGAATTTGAACACAGGTCATCTGGCTCCAAGCCTATGATGAGAAATACCCTGCTGTACTTCCTAGTGGGCATCAAACCCGGACATGCTTTGTATGTGCTGACCTGCTTTCCTTTCATCTCCCTTTGACTTGACTCTTGAGGTAAGGGGCTTGAAACCCCAGAGGGTGCTGATCTGGTTTTCTTTTTTTTTGAAAATTTCTGGGGCCCTTGATATTCCTGTCACAGGCAACTGCTTAAAAGGCTTATTGTTATTTTTAAAGCACTTGATGCTTTGACTTTTAATAGTATCTCGATGTGGTTCAGACCCTTTCCCTGCTGGGCTTTAGCGTGGAAAATTCACTTGGCCCAGCTGAACTTCTGGATGGGGACCAGTGTCTGTGGGACGAGAGGTTTGGGATGAGAGGTTTCCAGCCCAGGGGGACAGCTGTATCAAACCCAGGCAGTCAATCCCTTTCCACAGTCAGTCCTGCCTGACTTTGGGCTTCAGCATACACTGTACTTCCAGGCAATGCTTTTCCAGTGATTCCTTCCTTTATGGTCTCCGAGCAGTGTGACTGGCCTTGGTGACTGCTCCTGTCGGTTTGCCTTGAGCCCTGGCATCCTGGTGCAGCTCCGGCTCTCTGTATGTGTGTGTTTAAATTTCCACATGTCCAGAGGCCTTCTTTTTCATTTTATATCTATATTATAGATATAAAATATAGATATATTATATCTATAATATAAAAAATATATATTATACACACACACACCACACACACACACACACACACACACACACACACATATATATATATATATATAGAGAGAGAGACAGAGTCTTGCTCTGTTGCCCAGGCTAGAGTGCAGTGGCACAATCTTGGCTCACTGCAACCTCTGACTCCCAGGTTCAAGCAATTCTCCTGCCTCAGTTTCCTGAGTAGCTGGCACTACAGGCTCGTGCCACCACACCTGGCTAACTTTTTGTATTTTTTAGTAGAGGTGAGGTTTCACCATGCTGGCCAGGCTGGTCTTGAACTCCTGACCTCAGGTTATCTGCCCATCTCAGCCACCCAACGTGCTGGGATTACAGATGTGAGCCACCACGCCCGGCCTATTTTTTTTTTTTTCATGATTTTTTGAATGTCCTTTCATTGTGGCTGGTGCTGAATCTTTGTTCCCTGAATGTTTCTTTAGGTCTCAAATTTATCATCTATAAAATAAAGAGATTCAATTACGTGTACTCACAGGTTTAAAAAAAAATAATGACAATAATGTGGCCGAAATTTCCTCAGGGTTTGCTATGTGCTGGATCTGTCCTTTTCATCCACTATCTCATTTAATTTTTCCAACGATCGGAAGAAGAAACTGAGAAAGAGAGATCAAAGTACTTGCTCAAGAATACACAACTCACAGGAAGCAGAGCTGGAGTTTGATTTCTCACTGCAGAGACTTCATCATCATGCTCTGCTATCTGCACTTGTGAATGTAGTATAGGATGTTCAGCAGGGTTTGTTAGCTCCATTTCACAGATAGGACATGGGGGCCTTATGGCTCACAGAGGTAGGGAGCTGAAAGGGAACTTCAGAGCGGAGCTTCTGAACCTGACATTTGTGGACACCTGTGGGTACAACAAATGGATTTCAGGCAGGTTCCATAATCTTCTTAAAACTGAAACTTGGTGCGTGCATGCACGTGTGTGTGAATGTGTGTGTGTGCTTTCTGCACTGGGGATTTATTTTCCTTCATCAGATCTCAAAGGAGTAGTGACTCCCAAACATAAAATGCACAGTTATTCTTAACATTTTGGGGAGCCCGTTGAGAGTCTTATCAACATATGGATACTATTCCAGCAAAGAACAAAACCAAACCAAAATAAAAACAAAAGAACCTTTGAGATAACTAGGGGATATCATCTTATTCTATAAAAGAGGGAATAGAGGCTTAGTGAAGAAAAGTGATTTGCTCATTCAGGGGAGGTTATGAAGTAATAATAGACTATCTGGAATAAAAATATTATCTATAGATTAATGGTGACAATAATGATGATGATGACAACAGCAGCAGCAACTGCTATTTACTGAGTACATAACACACGTTCAAGGCACTGCTCTAAGCACTTTACGTGGATTATCTCGCTTAATTCTGACATCAACCCTATGAGGCAATTATAATAATTAAATGGTTTATTTTATAGATGAGGAAACCCAGGCATACAGAGGCTTAAGAGCCAAGTATCACATAGCTAGAAAGTGGCTGAGGTGGTAACAGAGCCCAACCCTCTTGACTTCTATTCCAGGACTCTTGTTATACTACACAAGAGACAGAAGGAAGCTGGGCTCCTTGCCCTGGACTCCTGAAGCCTGCTCTCATTGATAGGCTCACTTGTAGAAGTTGAGAGCATCCTTGTGTCAGTGTATCATGGCAGTATTTATTGACAAAGGCCTCACAGATGGTGGAAATGCCCTCATCTGGGGAGTGGTTTCCCAGCCATCACTTGTGGTGACACTTATAGATGAGACACATTTTCTTAACAAATAAGAATCTAATGGATTAGGTCTTATCTAATTATGCATTTTGCATTAAGCGGGTAGGCATCTCCCTGCCCGATGCTGCTGGCATAATTAAACTTAATGTACTTTTAATGATGCCTTCTTAACTCAAGCATTCACACGCGATTAGCATCAAACAGGGATGAGCTTTCACAGGTCCAGGGGCTGTTTTTGACCAAGCCCCCTATAATAAGACTCAGGTTTAGATATGAATGATTCATTGATTTCTTTTCTTTTCCTTTCCTTTCCTTTCCTTTCCTTTCCTTTCCTTTCCTTTCCTTTCCTTTCCTTTCTCTCTTTCTCTCTTTCTCTCTTTCTCTCTTTCTCTCTTTCTCTCTTTCTCTCTTTCTCTCTTTCTCTCTTTCTCTCTTTCTCTCTTTCTCTCTTTCTCTCTTTCTCTCTTTCTCTCTTTCTCTCTTCTCTCTTCTCTTCTTTTCTTTCTTTCTTTTCTTTCTTTCTTTCTTTCTTTCTTTCTTTCTTTCTTTCTTTCTTTCTTTCTTTTTTTTTTGAGACAGAGTTTCACCCTTGTTGCCCAGGCTGGAGTGCAATGGCGTGGTCTTGTTCAGCTAATTTTTGTATTTTTAGTAGAGATGGGGTTTCACCATGTTGGCCAGGCTGGTCTCAAACTCTTGACCTCAGGTGATCTGCCTGCCTCGCCCTCCTAAAGTGCTGGGATTACAGGCATGAGCCATCAAGCCCGGCCCATTGATTTCAAGGTTTGCAAATATTCGCCTGGGGGGTGAAGACGACTTGTAATGCTGGTCACTCTACTTTAAGTCAATAAACTGGTATCCTCTTCTAACCTGGCCTAAATTCCAGGTCTCAAGTCATTGAAACCAGTATGCATTGTAAATTTTGTTTTGTTTAGACTGAGTTGTTGGATGGATAATAGGTATAGAAAAGGTTGGGGAGACCATGTGTGAGGGCAAGGGCATTCATTGTTTAGGGAGTCACATACCTAGGCTGTAGTAAGTTACACCATCTCTTTGAGCCTCACTTTATCTGTAAAATGAAAAGATTAAATTAAATGGCGTTTAGGATTCTCTTCAGCTATAGAGATTATCATTTAAATATGATCTCCCTGATGCTAGGCTCTCCCCTATCTCCAGTCCATCTTCCTTATTACTTCAACTAGTAACTTCCAAAACAACAATCTATGTCACTCCCCATCCCTCAGAAATCCTCTATAAAAGCAAAACTCGCAGTGTTTATTGAGTACTTACTGGACCCCAGGCAATATATTTACGTCACCTTAGCATCAGCTGCCCTGTGAGGTTTGGTATTTCTCAGTTTCACTGATGAGGAAACTGTAAGTAGGATGAAAGGATTTTCCCAGCTCTGACAGCTGGAAAGTGGAGGAGCTGGGATTCAAAGTTTGTACTTATCCACAATGCTATGGCCCTTCTCAGATGATCGCTATTGCCAAGAGAAAGAAGCAGCAACTCAGGCAGACATTCATAGCCCTCCTGATCTTGTCCCGATTTAGTATTTCTTGCCTTCTCTCTCCTTCCACCCTCCACTTGGTGTCCCCTGCTGCCACCCCTCGATGCCACTCTATTCATTGCTCCTCGCATAGATCCTGGTGTTCAGCCTCTGTGTTCATGCCCAGGTTTTCCCCTCTGTGGGTCATGGACATCACTCTCTTGCATGATATTATCCCATCATAGCATCAAGTGCCAGTTAGATCTCACCTCTGGTAAGGTTATTTTCTCAATTCCTCATGCTTCCTTCCCCTGATTTTCAAAGCACATTATTCTTATCTCTAATACAAGAAAGGCTTTGGTGTGTTATAATTGAGTTATTCATTATTCTCTATTACCTAACTTGATTGTGAACTGCAGAGGATAAGAGATGCTTATTATGCCTCTCTTCTTCCCCTTGCCTATCACATGGTTGACTCTGATGCAAGGATAATATTCAAAATAATTAACAATGGTTTGGCATGTGCACTGAACCATAAGAATGGATTCTGGCTGTATTGGTGTTAATATGGAACACCAACCCTACTCTTATGTGTAAATTGAAATAGCCAATGGAAAGACTGATAAGTGTAGTTCTTGTTTGTTCCATTGCACTTTACCATACCACTTTTGCACACTTCCATCCTGTTCCAAGGTGGTTTCCCTTCCAGGGAACATTTCTGAGTCCTTCCAGCTGAAGTACCTTTGTTTTCCTTTTTTTTTTTTCTTTTTTAAATTTGAGACAGAGTCTCACTCTATCACCCAGGCCGGAGTGCAGTGGAGCGATTTTGGCTCACTGCAACATCCACCTCTCGAGTTCAAGAGATTCTCCCACCTCAGCTTCCCAAGTAGCTGGGATTACAGGCATCCACCCCCACACCCAGCTAATTTTTGCATTTTTAGTAGAGTCAGAGTTTCATCACGTTGGCCAGGCTGGTCTCGAACTACTGACCTTAAATGATCTGCTTGCCTGGACCTCCCAAAGTGCTGGGATTACAAGCATGAGCCACCGTGCCCAGCCGTGTTCTTCCTTTCCCCTCTGGTACAGATGACTCTTCCCCCAGCTCTTCCCATAGCTGGCTCCTTCACATTGGTCAGCTCTCTGCTTAAACATCACCTTAGAAGGGCTCGCCTGACCATCCGGCTACAGCTCCTCTCCACCCGCCTCGAACAATATCTTGCATCATCCCAATTGTTTCTTTCAGAGCACCTACTACAATTTTTTGTTTGCTTATTGGCTTACTTATTAACTTTCTATCCCTTATCAGAATGTATACTATATATGGGTATGGACCTTGGCTGTCTTGCTCATAGCTATATCCCTAGCTGGTACACAGTAGGTGCTCAACAAACTCAATTATTTATTGAATAAATAAGTAAACAAATGAATGCATGAATAAATGAATATCAAAGGGACTCTCTTTTATTTGAAAATCATTAGTACCGGAATGCACAGGCTAGGCATTTGGGGCTTACAGGGATGTACCAAGAAGCAAATCTGGTGAGGTACTTTGGTTGCAATGAAATCTCTCAAGTTGCCACAGTGCTTGGAGGGATTTTGCTGGGAGAAGGGACAGGGACGGTAGCTTAAAGTGGGAATTTTTTAGGATGTGAGACTGAGCTTGCTAAGTTCATTTTGACTCTTGTTATATCTCTGCATCTTTGCATGCACCTGCTTTATTCTTCTGTTGCTACCAAGTGTAGCCCTTTCTCACCCTCTGTGCTCTTCCAATTCCTCCATAAATTTAGCTTGTACATGGTTTGGACTTGCCATCTCCTAATTCAAATCTGATACCTCCTTTCACCATCTGGCTCCACTAGCGATTCTCTCACTTTCCCTGCTCCTTATTCTTGAGGGACAGGCATGGATTGTTCAATTCCTCTCTTGTTGCCAGGCCATAGGACACTGTCAGCCAGCCCTGGGAATAGTTTTACTTGGGTTAGTTTCAGCTTCTTGGGCAGCGGAAGTAGTAGGCAGGACAGATTTTCATTGGCCAGAGAGGAAGTGGGGTAATACAGTGGTATTGGGAATCAGAAAAAGGAAATATTATTTTGGGGGATCATTTATTCTTTTTCGTTCTATAGAAACCATTTTCATAAAACATAAATAAGAAGCTACTTGGAAGTGTCAAAAATACGACAGAAAAAAAAGGGTTATTAAATACATATACAGAGGCTACAACTAAGTTCAAAGTTCTATTTGTCCTATATTAGAAGTTACATTTTGGTGGATAGCTGGGTCATTATTTAAGTGCATTTGTCCTACATGTATTTAAAAGGCAACTGTGACTATTGCCCAGACTATCTGGCTTCAGCAACTAAAAAAAAAATGATGTATTAATGACTGATTTTTCATTGTGTGTTTTAAAAGAAAGTTAAATTTGAATTTGGGGCTTGTATAACTAGGGCAGGCCATATCATGGCAATACATAAATCCAAACATGTAATGGTTCAACAAAATAGAAGTTAATTTCTTGCTTACATAACAGTCAAAAGAAGTTCTGATGGGTGGGTGTTGCTGCTCCATGCTGTCAACCAATCATTAGCTGTATGAGGAAAAGAGCGTTAAGTACCATGCATGAGGCTTTTTTTACTGGTCAGGTCTGGAAGTGGCACATCTTTTCTGCTCATCTCTCATTGGCTAAACTCAGTCACGTGGCCACATGTAAGGGATACTGGGAAATGTAGTCCACGTGTGTGCTTAGGAAGAAGAGAAAATGGACTTTTAGGAAGAAGAGAAAATGGACTTTGGTGAGCAGCTTAAAATCTCTACCATTAAAAAAAGAAAGAAATCTAGAGATTAAGAAAATAGCATAAAAGATTTGGTGTTTTATAAAATGTAAGAACACTGCTGCAAAATGTAACCATTTATCATCTACACCTTCATATAGTTTATTTCCTTTTTATCTTTCTTGTTTAAGAATTTCAGAGGTGAAAGGGCCCTAAAATTCAATGGCTTTTAATTGACAGATGAGGCCAGGGACGCTCAGAATAGTTCAATCACATGTTGGGTTCTCTGTCATCTCACCTTCATTACAGATGGAACATCTAGTTGGAGAAACATAGGATATGTGTTTGAAAGTCAGGAAGACACAAATTCAATAATGATTGAGGATTATAAGCTATTGGCATTAGAAGGGGATGCAAACTGACCTTCACTCAAGGACTTTCCTCTGCAGCATCTTCGATAGTTGTCTATGTTCTACTTCTTGAGGACACTCAAACCAAGTTACCTCCTTCTTTTATCTAACAACCCTTAGAAGAGTGTGGTGATTCTTAGGTAGTGTACTATGAAGTTCTAGGGTCTCAAGAAAAGGTTTCCAAGGTTATCACCTTGGGCCAGGTGGAGGGCTGAGCCAGGGTTGTGTTATGACTTTTGTGGTTCCCTTACAGAGAAAATATTTAAAATTACATTTTATGACTATTGGTATACAGATTAATATACTAATATTATATATTAAAAGATTTTTTGACCTAAAAGTTTATCTTTCTTTTCTTATTTTGAAAGAAATTAAGCACACTTTGTGGGTTCCTAAAAGTATTATGGGTCCTAGGCACTGCATTCACTTTGCCTCATGGATATTTTTCCCTAGGGCTGAGCTTCTCCACCATCCCTATAGGAGATGCTAACAAAGTGAAAAATGTGTGCCTTAGAGTTGATAAGAATCAGTATCTCAAATCACAGATGAGAAAACTTAGGGTGTGAGAGAGTGACTCACAAGTCTATTTAGTAGGTAACCTCACAGCCTAGATGACTCTTTCCACATCCCATGTCTTTTCCATGTATCCATCTATTCATTCATTCATTCATTCATTCATTCATTCATGCATTCTCTGCTTAGTGAAATCTATACTGTGATCAGTCGCAATACACCATAGCATCCCATATACTACATGATCCTTAGGGGTAGGGCAAGTATTATTATCCACAAATGGGCTAACTTGGACTTAGAGAGACTGGGCATGGGCATGACGTTTCTCCACAGTCTTCTTGTTGCAGAGAACAAGAATACAAGTTCTGTTATACCATTTCCTCATCCCATTGCCCTCTTCAGCCTGGTATAATGAACAATTTTTATTTTTTAAAGACCTTGGATCATTGGGATGCATGACCAGGTTCAATTTCTGTTTCATCTGATTAATAAAATGTAACATGGAAAGCACCCAGCACAGTCATTACCATCTGTTTACTTTAAAAGTAACCCCTATTGGATCACTTGAAGTCAGGAGTTCAAGACTAGCCTGGCCAACATGGTGAAACCCCGTCTCTACTAAAAATACAAAAATTAGCCGGGCGTGGTGGTGCGTGCCTGTAGTCCCAGCTACTCAGGAGGCTGAGGCAGGATAATTGCTTGAACCTGGGAGGTGGAGGTTGCAGTGAACCAAGATTGCACCACTGCACACCAGCCTGGGAGTCAGAGTGAAACACTGTCTCAAAAATAACTAACTAAATAAGTAAAATAATTTATTTTATGCTTGGGTGGTGCATATGTACCCAGTGCCATTAGTACTTCTGTCATCCCCACTTTACCGATAGGAAAACCAAGGTTCAGTGAGGCTCTCAAGATTTGAACCCAGCCTGTCTGACTCCTGCCTTCCCATTGTTAATTGTTGAACTCTTCTATCTCCCTTTTCCTGGTTCTGTTCAGCACTTTCCCTTAGAAAATTTTCCGTTTTCTAGTTTTGAATCCCACAATGAAACTTATAGGAGATTATTCAGCTGTCTAATCATTTTTTATGTATCAGTCAGCACTTATTCATCAGGAAAGTTTAGAATCTCACCCAAATCAGCAGGTCCTGAGTGGTCAAGGAGAGCAAAGTTCATTTGCACCCCCTCCCCCACCATCCCCCTTACCGTGGCTCCTGGGTGGTCAATCCCACAGAGTCCTCCTACTAGCCAAATGCCCCATCGGCTTTCTTCCCTCAGCCACTGAGTAGCACATACTCGAATCCCTTTCCTTGAAACCACTGCAGCTGGTGGTGATTAAAACAACGCGTTCATAAAGAAGTCTTTTTATTTCTTAAGTGTAAGGTAATTTTCAAGATAGTAAAGTGTTATGGCAAAGATTTAGATGCGTAAGTATGCACATATGTATTTCTAATCACACACAAAGGGGCCTGAAAGCATTCTCTTCGAGGTAGAAACAGCCGTCCCTCCTGGAGCACAGAGTGAGAACAGGGGAGGTCCAATCTTTATGAGACTTATTTCTATATAGTTTTCATTTTTTTTCAGTGGACAATTGCTTGTTTAATTAAAGAAATTAAACACTAAGAAATATTGTGCTATGAAGAAATGGTTATGATCTTGGGTAAAATCCCACAAACTCTCTGGGTTCTGGTTTTCTCATTTACAAAATGAGAAATTAAATTATCTCTGAGGGCCCTACCAAGGCACTAATATTTTTCAATTCTTTCTATTTTGTTTTATAAAACACATTGTTTGTTGACCGGCGGAATCACCAGCAAGTATAGGGGACTGTTGTAATTTGCTTTTTAAGAGTAAATAAACTTATGGACTCAATTTCTTCTGCTCCCACAAGCTATGCAGCATTGCATCTAGCTCATTCATCTCAAAGATACTTATTGAGCACATGCTGTGGACCGGAGAGGATTCTGGGTGCAGGCTGCAGAACAGGGAACAAGAAAACAAGGTCCCTGCACTCATCAGAAAACAAACACAAAGGTAAAGATGTTATAGTCATTACAGATTATGATGACTGGCATGAAGGGACCAAAAGTGTATGGAGAGGGTGCTCAGAGAAGCCTTTCCAAAGAGGAGACATTTGAGCCGACATTCGAAGGATCAGAATAAGCAGGTGTGCAAATAGCTGCAGAAAGGGCATTCCAGGAGGAGGGGCAAGTGCAAGGGCCTGGAGATGCCTTGGAGGAAGAGAGAGGAGGTTGGTGAAGCTGGAAAACATTAAGCCAGAAGGAGAGTGAGATGAGTGAGCTTGGAGGATAGGCAGGGCCAGGTCCTGCACACTAATCCTTTTGTGGGACCAAAAGTTAGATTCCACTCTAAGAGCAGCAGAAGTTGATGAAAGATAGCAGAAGAGTGATGTGCTCTGATAAGGCTGTCATTCAGTGGGGGTGGAGAGAAGTGGAAGAACTCAAGATATATTTTGAAATAGAACTGAAAGGTCTTAGCAATGGAGTAGATGAGGAGACAGAAAAAAAGGGATGAATGCACAATATCATGGAAGTAAGTGGCCATGCTTACCAGAGCCCTGCCAGGGAGCCCCAGTCAAGGGTCGAGGCTCAGATAAAATGTTATTTCGTTTAAGCACAGTGTTCCTGCTTTATTCTTAGAGTTGAGGATGGAGAAGCTATAAAATATGGAAATAAGCTCGAGGAGCTTTAGGGCATTTTTAGGCTGGTGATATACACACGCAAGGGGCAGCTGCATCTCTAAAAAAATGCCTGCAAATTAGATGACACTCCTATTGAGATGTGGCATCTGCATCTCCTTACCTTGAATCTAGGTGAGCTTGTAACTGCTTTGACCAATAAAGTATGATGGAAGTGATGCCATGTGCTAAGTGTCACCACCCATTTGAGGGTCGGTCATAAAAAGTATTCCTTGTTCGTGGGAATACCCATGCTTGGAACCTGAACTGCCATGACTACCTAGGAACCACCATGCTGTGAGGAAGCCCAAGTCATGTGGAAAGGCCACATGCAGGGTAAACGGCAGACTAAATCTTCACTTCATCCCAATGCAGGTACCAGACAGGAGGGCAAAGAAACCTCTAGAAAATTCCAGTGTGTGTGTAGGAGTCGTGCTTATGAAAGTTTGAGTCTTCCCACCTGAGTCCCAGACACTGTGGAACGGAGAAGAGCTGTCCCTGCCACGCCCTGTCCACTTCTGGAGCCACAGAATTTGACTACATCACTGAGTTTTGGTGCAAGTTTGTTACACAGTAATGAAAAAGAGAACAGCCATCTGAGTGAGTTGGTAAGTCCCTAATTGGAATGTTTAGGAGGTCTGGATTTTAGTCCTGGATTGACCACAATATCACTTATTTTAGGTTTTGATTCTAAGCACAGATATTTACACAATTTGGGGGTTCGATGTTAACTTCCCTTGATGCTGGTCTAAGTGGTCCAGGAGGAAAGGAAACAGTTTGGTCCTCCTGAACCCTGGTATCTGCATAAGTGGTGGCCTCTGTGGGTGGTGCTTTGTTAGATGTAGAATCAGCCTGTGAAGTCAGCTCAAACTGTCTCAGCTGTCACAGGGCGGCAAATTTATTGCCTTCCTCCCTTCTCATAATTCCTCTTCAGCATCTTGGGCCTTGGAAACAAATGTCATGGGAGGCTGTAGGAATTCTGGACTCTCTGCCAGCAACTTAGCCTGCGACATTGGACAAGTTCTGTTTCTTCTTTGGGACCCAGTTCCTTATTTGTGAAATAAGGATTTGGACAAAACAAGAGCTAAATAGCTTTCATTTATTTGTTTTTGCATGAGAGCCAGTTGAGAAAAGTAAAATTATAAAAGGTTTGAAGTTTTGAGAAACATTTCTCTTTTTTCCCTTGAATTCAAAATAAAGTGGCTTTTTGAGAATGAAAAGCCACACTGAGCTACTTAACTCCTTCTTTACCATCATAACTAATGTTGACTAGATATGAGGTTTAGAGTGTGTCAGGCATTGTGCAAAGAGCTTTATATTCTTGAGGTCATTTAGTCAACCCTTTGTGGTAAGCATTGTTATACCCGTTTCATAGATGAGAGAGCAGAGGCTTGGAAAGTTTAACTAACTGCTCACTGTTATCCAACTGTTAGGATTTAAAGGCAAGACTCCATATTCTCCACTCTCAGCTAGCATGCTGTCCTACTTTTGGCTCATCCCCAAACATGAAGACCTTTTCCAGAGCTTGTGCTTTGTAATTTTTGAGATTTTCGTGGGCCCCTCCTCCAAAGTTGACTTCATCAATGGCCTTGGAGAAGAGCTGGGACTCAGCAGGGTGGAGCCAGGTCTTCCTGACCACCAACTTCCACCTACTTAACAAAACATCCAGGCAAAGTGCAGATGTGGGGCGGGCCAGCACTCTGTGTCCTGGCTGAACTCCAACCTCTGAGAATGACAGTGACAGAGGCACCTGCTACCACACCACCTGCTTTTTTCTTGCTCCATTTCCTAGACCACTTCCTATTTGAGGACAGGGACCCTTTCCCCAAGTCTCGAATTCCTAACGAATGAACAGAACAGAGCAGACGATGGCCTCTCACACTGGGTACTTCCAAAACCCTGTAGCCTCATGGTGAGAGGGTCAAGAGCTGGAGTCCCACAGATTTGGATCCAGATTTTAACTCTGCCTTTTATGATTTTCAATCTTGTGCAAGTTACTTGTTTACTCTTGGCCTTAGTTTCTTCATCTACAACATGAGGATAATCACAGTCTCTTTACAACACAGCTTTTTTTTTTTTTTTGAGACAGAGTCTCGTTCTTTTGCACAGGCTGGAGTGCAGTGGTGCGATCCTGGCTCACTGCAAGCTCCGCCTTCATGCCATTCTCCTGCCTCAGCCTTCTGCGTAGCTGGGACTATAGGCGCCCGCCACCACGCCTGGATTATTTTTTGTATTTTTAGTAGAAACGGGTTTTCACCATGTTAGCCAGGATGGTCTTGATCTCTAGACCTCGTGATCTGCCCACCTTGGCCTCCCAAAGTGCTGGGACTACAGGCATGAGCCACTGTGCCAGGCCAGCACAGGGTTCTTAAGAGGATCGAATGGCATAGTGATACAAAACGCTTAATTAACACTGTGCTCATTAAATATGAACGACTGTCTTCCTTCTCTTCTTGGAGACTAGGGAGTTGGTGATGTTGAGATATCTGGAGGTTACCTTTTTGGCATAAAGTGACAAACTGAAGCATCACTAGAATGCACAGGAGGAACCCAAACTGTGGAAATAATAATAACAATAATGCTACCTTACAATCAGTATAGCATGCTGCAGATTACAAATACTCTTGTGTATACAACACACAGACATGCACACATACACACATATAGCCTTAGTTGACCCTTAACATGACCCTGGGGAATGAGGAAATCATGTCACATGATGTATTACTACTGTTAAATAAATTTTTTAGAGATAGGGTCTTGTTATTTTTTTAGAGATGGGGGTGGCCCAGTTCTGGTCTTGAATTCCTGGGCTCAAGTGATCTTCTTTCCTTAGCCTCTTGAATAGCTGGAATTACAGATGTGAACCACCATACCCGGCTACACAATGTATTATTGAACATTGTGGAGATGTTTATCTTAAAAAAGTCTGAGCAGGCTAAGTGAGAACTCAGCTACCTGAAGGAGGTTGGTGAGTATGCATGTTCCTGGAAGAATACAAGCAGGAGGCATGTTAGATAGTGACCTTCCAGCCCTCCAGCTGTTGTAATTGTGACTCCAAGATACTGGGAACTTGTGTATAATTAACCCAAGATGTAGAAAATGATTCCTAAGTCTTAGGCATATGCGGTCTCTCTTCACCTTTCCCTCCCTGGCACAGGCATGGCTTCACATTCATAATAAGATTAGAGCAGGAGGAAGTAATTTCTGTGGGGTTGGGGCAGCAAGTCTCCTGTGATCTTCTGGCTTGAATGCCATGTATGCTTCTTGCCACTGTCGGTCCTACTGGGCTGGATTGAGAGAGGGATGGGCAGAGATGGCTCATGCTGCTGCCAGAGAGGCAGGGGGCAAGGGAAAGTGTGAGCTTAGGCAGTGTGCTAGCTAGTGGGAAAGGAGAAAGCTGTAGGACAGATGAGAAAAGAGCAAATGAACGCGCCTGCAGGTGGGCTGATCACACCCTGTGGGGGTGAAGAAGGCCAAGTTGAAAGGAAATGGCACTGCTGACAGCTCTCTCAGGGGAATGGGGGGAAGAGCTTCTGCAGATTTGACCATTTATTGAGTCTTGGTTTTCTGCAGCAAGGAAAGAGCTACATGTGGAAAATTTGAAAGCACAATCCTTCTGAGATATAGTCTTTGCATTGAGTCATCTATTATTAATTCATTACTTTATTGAGTACTGAATATGTGCTGGGCTTGGTGAGAGAGCGGAGTGGGAAGATTTCTGGAGCTGTAGTTAAAAGTTCTGGGTTGGCCTTGGTCAACCCATTAAATCCCTCCGAGCCTGTGTTTCCTCATCTGTAAAATGGGGATATTGGTGCCCACCCTTTGCCCTCATAAAGTTACTGTGAGACTAGAATGAGGCTAGATGTGTAGAAAATATTTTACAAACTGACCTTGCTGCAACCTTCTCTTCAGTGGGTATGGGAGAAAAACGAAGATAAATAACTGATTTTTATTGTAAATCCATATTTTTGAAAAATGGACCATGAGTTAGTTTGCAAGGTCAAATGATTCTGGAGTTTTTTGTTTTCTGGAGATGGAGGTCTCACTATGTGTTGCCCAGGCTGGAGTGCCATGGCTATTCACAGGCACAATAATAGTGCACTACAGCCTGGAACTCTTGGGCTCAAGCAATTATCCTGTCTTAGCCTCCCGAGTGTCTGGGTCTATAGGTGCATACCACCATGCCCTGCTTCATTCTGGATTATTTATGAAGATTCAGCATTTATCTTTCTGCCAGGCTGGGAGAGTCTAGAGTTAGATAACTTCAAAATCTAAACCTGACTCCAACAATTGACAGTTCGGTGACATTGGGAAAGTTAACCTTTCTGAGCATCACAAATGAAATGCAGATAATAATGCCTGCTTCACAGACCATTCTTATGGACATTAAAAGAGAGAGCATATCATGACATCAGGCACAGGGCCTGGCTTATAGAAATTCACCTGTACCTGATTGTGACCTCTTGGTGCCCCAGCAGTTGTATCATCTTGGACTCTTCTGATTAATATTCTTTAAGTACATTTACTATTATACAGAGGACAGAGAATGTGCAATTAGGGGAAATGGCAGCACCATCTCTGTTCGCATAGCCTTCAGAGAAATGCAATGGTTCTTGGTAACTCTTTAGATGGCATTCATTGCAGCCACCTGGAGGGCTCTCTTTGAGTCATTCGGTAGAACAGAATTTCCCCCACCTCCTTAAAGTTCTAGTGAACAGAATTTTCCACACCTCCCTAAATTTCTAGTGATGGAACAAGAACATCTGTCCTGTCAGATCACCCTTCAATTTGGTTGTGCCTGCAACCAATATTAGTTTCCTTCTCATCACTTTTTTATATGTAGGGACAGCTCTTG
Organism: Chlorocebus sabaeus; assembly: GCF_047675955.1. Lineage (NCBI taxonomy): Eukaryota > Metazoa > Chordata > Mammalia > Primates > Cercopithecidae > Chlorocebus > Chlorocebus sabaeus. The sequence continues at coordinate 28,392,605 of NC_132926.1, forward strand.
GCCAATTACATCTTCAAGTTAACTAATGCATGTTTTTACCTTTTTCCTCCACGTAAGGGATATCAGTCACATCCCCAGAAACCGTCTCATTCTCATTTGACAGAGTGCAGAGACCATCAAGAGTCAGGATGTTCATATTTTAGCTCCATCTCATCCACTTTGGCTTGTGTGACTTTGAACAAGTCTCTTGATCTTTTTAAACTTCAGGTTTTTAATTTATAAAATAGGAAAAATAATCTCTACTCCATCCATATTCAGAACATTGCTGTGGACCAAGACAGATGACAGTTATGAAAAAGCTTTATGGCTACGGAATTCTGTGGCAATGTGAAAGATGATTATTCCAGAGCAATCATCACTCTAAGTAAAAGAACCAAATGTAGTGAGTGGAATTTTGTGTATGAGTCGACACATGGTACAGATTTTTCAGGGGCTTCTTAAAACACTAAATTGCAGGTTGGCCTTGCTGGCTTGTGTATTAGTATAATTTGCCTCTGTTTTTCTGTTTATACACTCTCATTTATATATGCAACCTCCCTCAAGTCCTCATGGAATGTATGCATTTAGTGTCTTTTTTAACAACAGTGGAAACACAGTTAATGCAAAGTTGATAGCCAACTGTAGGTGTCCAGTCTCTGCTGCAGAAAAAAAGTAAACATGAACAATAAAAACTCCCCTTCTCTCCCTGAAATGATTCAAAGGGGGAGAGAAAAGTGAGAGCAGCGAGAGGCTCTCTGTTAATAGACTGTTTTCCAAAGGATGAAGAAAATAAAATTTTATGGACAGAAAGGCACCCCTTTGAGGACTTATTTATCGCATCCTTAACACCAAATCTTTTTCAGAGAGCTTTCAATTATTTATGAGTTAACGCTCACAGTCCCTGCTCCAACCCTTAGGAGGGGATTCTTTCCTCTGATAGCAGAGGAGAAAATGGAGGCTGACAGGAGTCAGGATGGTGACATTGGAGCCTCAATACACACACATGGATCTGGACATGAAACGTTTGAATTCGAACAAACTGTTTGCTAATCAGTTGCTAACTATGGAAACAACCGGTTGTATCTCAAACACTGACTTCCTTTTTCTTACTTAGTTATATGGTTTATAGCTTGTCATTGATTGTTGGATCAGAATTCCTTTGGTTATTCGAGATGGAAATCTAACTAAAAGCAACTAGGCAAAAGAAGCAATCAATTAGTTCATGTCCCTGGGAAATCTGGTTAAGGGGGCCCACCTCTGGAAAATTGGGTCCAGGGACTCACATGCCGTCAGGACTTTTTCCCTCTGTTATGAATTTTGGATAAGTTATCTTTGCTTTTTCTTGCTGTAGAGAAGCTTTCTCTACATGATTTAGGAGATACCCTTGGATACTTTTTGCTTGTATTCAAAAGTAAGACCTCCCTCGCATTTGATCTCCAGATTTAAATGTCCTGGAGACGGATTCTAATTGGCCCAACTTGGGCCATATGATCATATATTGCCCAATCATTGTGGCCAGTGCAAAAAGGGACTATAGTTACCTGGGCCAGAGGTGTGGGTAGGGCAGGGTACTAAGATTGTCAGTACAAACAGGATCACATGATTTGAGCTCCTCCCCAAAGGGAGGAATGCCCTGTTGCCAAAATCCACAGATATCCACTACCAGTATTATACTTTTTTTTTTTTCCCTAATGGTTTTCCAATGCCTGAGAAGCTAGTTTCTATATAATTACTGAATGGGGTCTAACCAGTTCATTAAGCTGATTACTCAATCAAATTGAATTAATGGCATCTTTTTCTTTCTTTCCTAAATGAGTGTGTATGTGAAGACAAGACCGCCAGGTCACAATGCGTTGTTTTTGAAAGAAAAATCAAAATGATTTTCTTTTGCTGATCAGGTTTCAAAGCAAGATGGAGAAAAGGATAAGGAGTTATTTTAATTTTCTAGCATATTTATATAAATATCAGCTTAATAAAATCACTTCTTACTCCTGGAATCATTTAGATAGCTACTTAATCTTCCACTTCAAACTCTAGATACATTCAGCATCAGGTTTCTCTGCTGAATAACCAATTTCGAAGTCTTTCATGACTACTTTTCAGGTGTTCACACTAAAACAAAGACTTCCCAACTATAAAATTGTGAACCTTGCCTTCAACATCCTCTAATTGTGAATTCTTTTCTTACTTTCCTGCTCACCCTATCCTTCGAGTGCCTTTCTATAATTTCTTTTTTTTTTTTCTTTTTTTTTTGAGACGGAATTTCCCTCTGTTGCCCAGGCTGGAGTGCAGTGGCACAATCTCAGCTCACTGCAAACTCCACCTCCCCGGTTCAAGCGATTCTTCTGCCTCAGCCTCCCGAGTAGCTGGGACTGCAGGCGCACACCACCACACCAGTCTAATTTTTGTATTCTTAGTAGAGATGGGTGTTTCATCATATTGACCAGGCTGGTCTCGAATGACCTCGTGATCTGCCCGCCTCGGCCTCCCAAAGTGCTAGGATTACAGGCATGAGCCACTGCACCTGGCCTATAATTTCTATTAAAAGCTATTATTAAGAAAACACCTTGTAACAGGTATGTAGGGCCAGTTTGACTTTGCCAGATATTTTTGCATACTAAGTGCATTTGCAAAGAAACTTAACAAACTTTGTGGAATAAAAGGCTTCTTGGAAAAGGAATTTGGGGGGATACAGTAAACACTAAGGAAATGTTTTTGGTTGGGGGAAATTTGGTCATGATCCTGAAGTCCCACTATCTAGGCATTTGCCTACTCTATTGAGATTTGAGACTAGTCTTAGTTACAGCTTTCAGCTGCCTCTCTTTAAAACACCTTCCTTAGATCATTGCACAGTTTATCCAAATGCCCTCAAGTAACTCTACAAAAGTAGAAAGAAAAGCCAGATGTTGAGTTTTAGGATTGTTCAAATGTGAGAAAACCTCTTTCTTACATGTAGAGTACCCTGGACTTTGAGCCAGGAGAGCTAGCTTCTAGCTACTAGCTTCTAGCTAGTCTAACTAGGAACTTATGTGACCCTAGGCAAGTCACTTATTCTCTAAGGTTTCAAGTTTGCTTATTATATTATAATATATAGTTGGATAAAATAATGATTATATCATTTATAACATCCCATTCAACTCTTAATGACTTTTCTGAGTCTTTGTTCATTTATTTAAAACGTTTATCCAGTTGAAATGCTACTATCTCTCTCCAAAGATATTGTGAGCATGAAGTCAGACCATGTATGTAAAATGCCCAGCGCAGTGTAGATGTTCAACAAATAGCAGTGGTAATGTTTATAGCTATTAATTATTCTACCACATAGTTCCTGTGGCTTGGTGTTTATGGACTGATTGCGTGTGTTGTTTTCTTTGTTGGTTGGTAACAACAGCCTTACTGTGGCAATAGTCCAAACACTTACATGTAAAGCCCTTACATGCACTAAAGGACACCCTACCATGTGTCATTATAATATATTATTGTCAATATTTCCCATGGACCAAAAAGCCTATAATTATTCAGGAATTGAGGAGAATGTTCTGCTCTACCAATGAAGGTGGATATGTCGCAAAGAAGCTTCCCTTCTTCATCTTGTGCTCACGGTGATTTATAAATCCATCATGGTTCCATTTTTTTTTTTTTTTTTGAGATGGAGTCTCACTCTGTCGCCCAGGCTGGAGTGCAGTAGCACAATCTAGGCTCACTGTAAACTCCACCTCGGGGGTTCACACCATTCTCCTGCCTCAGCCTCCGAATAGCCGGGACTACAGGTGTCCGCCACCACGCCCGGCTAATTTTCTGTATTTTTAGTAGAAGCGAGGTTTCACCGTGTTAGCCAGGATGGTCTTGATCTCTTGACCTCGTGATATGCCCACCTCAGCCTCCCAAAGTGCTGGGATTACAGGTGTGAGCCACCGTGCCCGGTCCATGGTTCCCTTTTATTGAGTATAGACTGGGGTCAGAATCCTCCTCAACACAGTGCCCTTTTTAGTACAACACCCACTGGGGCCCTGGTAGTTACTGGCTCCTTGTCTGGTGACTTTCTTACACAATCAAGCAGTGCCATCCACAGGCGGCAGGTCTCCCCTGTTCTGGTAGTATCCTTCTGGGGCTTTTTACTGGAAACCATCATGTGGACAGATGGCTTCTAACTATCTGTTATGTGAGTTCCTGTGTTGCAGGAATTACATAAAATCTAGGTGGCTAAAGTTCTGCTTCTACTTCTGAGCCTCAGTTTGCACACGTACAGAATTAGGATGGTGATCCTGCCTCACAGTGTTGTTGCGATGAGGGTTAAATGACAGGAAAGGTGGAAAGTGCCTTGTACACTACCTGGCACATAATAGATGCCTACACTGTGCTAGTTTCTTGCTAAGCTCAATACCTGATACATGCATGAATTTCTTTTTCAGCTCCGGAAACTTCAACAACTCCCTATTTCATGATGAATTAAGTATCAGCTCCCCACGTCCAGTCCAGCCTTCTCTTTTACTGCTCTGCTTGGCAATGTGGTGCCAGCTACATTGAGAGATCACACTTTCCCAAAGAAACCTTGCCTATTCCCGATTCCATGCCTTAGCATTTCAGCTCTCCCTCTCTCATTCATTACCTCATTCAATGAATACCGATTGAGAAATTATTATGTGCTAGATATTGTGCTGGGCAGAGAAGGTCCCTCTTCTTGTGAATACATATTCTAGATGCGGGCAGGGGAGAGAACAATAAGCAAGTAAACAAGATATTATTAGGTGGTGATGAGTAATGCAAGAGTGAGTAACTTTAGAGTCAGTTTAGATGTGGTGGACAGGAAATACCATCTGAGGAGATGACATTTTGCATTAAGATGTGGATGATGGTGAGCCAACCTCACAAAGATCTAGGTGAAGAGGGTTTCAAGTCGAGGAAACAGCAGGTGCAAAAGTGTTCAAGCGGGACTGTTCTTGGCATGTTTGGGGAACAGGACAGAAGCTGGAGTAGCTGAAAAACAGAGATCAAGGGAAGAAGGGTATGGATGGTCATGTAATCTGAGGTCAGAGGCCCTTCTTCAGAGACTGGACACAAGATGATGATGGCATGTGGAAGATGACCCAGGCACTTTGCCTTTATTCCCATCTGGCACGAACCAGGTCAAAACTTGTGTTTTACTTAGTGGTGCTTATGTGTCTTATTTTTCCTTCCTGACTCTCAACTTTCCAAGGGACAGGTCTACGACTTATTTGTCTCTTATTCTCCATGACATCTACTTGTGGACACAGGTGCTTACCCTATGTTTGTTAGAAGGATGCATGTATATTATTCTGGGATAAAAGTAAAAGCGAAGCTTATTCAGTCTCTTGGGGGAAAGGAGGGCTCACCAATAGGTCTCTGAACTTGTTCTGGCTGCAGAGGCACCTGGCAAAAAGAGCGGGGAGACAGGGAAGAACATAAACCACATCTGCAGGCAGAGTCCCCTGCTCTCTCTTGAGCCATGTTGTTAGGTCTGTCTGATTGCCTGATTGAACCTCTGACCTTGGCTTCTCTAGCCTGTATCTGTGTATACGGCCGAACTCTTCTAACTGCAGCTTCCTTTGGCAAACTCAACTTCTTTGCCTAAATTCATGTTAAGTGTTCATCTTCTCTGAAGGTTTGCTTGATTTAGGATCTTCATCCTGCTCCTATTCAGCCTTATTTTGTCATCGTCCACATCCCAACATGCTACTGGGATGCTGTAATTACGTGAGACAGGGTTTCTCTGCCTTGGCACTATTGACACCTTGAGCTGCATAGTTCTTTGTTGTGTGGGGCTTCCTTGTGCATTGCAGGCTATTTAGCAGGACCCCTGGTCTCTATCCACTAAATGCCAATTGCAACTCCATTCCCCAGTTTTGATAACCCCAAATGTCTCCAGATATTGCTAAATGTCTCCTAGGGACAACATCGCTCCTGGTTGAGGATTATTGAAAAACAGGATCTTAGATATTGTTAGATTTATCCTCCTTCCTTCATTTCACAGACTAGGACACTGAGGCCAAAAGTACTGAAATGAGTTGCCCAGGGTGTTTACAGCATATTGATAGTAATGCAAGCAATAGACTTCATATCTTTAAAATCTCTGTTCACTGCTTTCCGTAGCACAGTGAAATCTCCCCAAGAGGCGGTCAAGTAAAGTGGAAATGATAAATGTAACTTTGGAGACAGACTTGGATTAGAATCTAGGCCAAGCCATTGGTTGGCTGCATGACTTTGGGTTCTGAGCTTCCATTTCCTCTTACGATGGTGATAAATCCCCATCTCGCAGGATTGTTTTGAGGACAAAAAGATGTACTCGAAACCCTAGCTTCCTACCTGGTATGCAGTTAATGCTGAGTAAATGCTGGTTCCCATTCCTTGGTGTGCTATAAAAATGGCAAATAGCATTGAGGAAGAGGACTTAAGAGTTAGAGTCACCAGAGGACTCAGTGTGCCCAGGAAGATGCAGTTGATGGGCAGTGCCTTCCAGTGGACTTTGTTAAAAATGCAGGTGGTGTGATCTGGTGTCTATAATGGAAACAGCCAAGTAGTTTTCCGGTTTGGAAAATAAATGACCGTGTTGAAGGCTGACTCATTTGACTAGGTTGTTTTTTTCTCCTTTCCTGAGGAGGGACCTCTGTGATGATTATCTTATCTCTAATGTCTTGTGTCTCTTCTTATCCCCAGCAGAATGTTATGTTATTACAAACACGCCGAAAGGGTAAAGGAGCATGTAGAGCTCAAGTTGGGGACTCTGTCTTTTCTTCCTCTGGTATCAGATAAATATAATGACATTTTGCTCTTTAGGACTATGGAGATTTGATATCTGGGGCTATCTTGCCCAGTCTAGGCTCTTATTCACTGGGACACCTGGATAGAGGAGATACTGTTCACAGGTGTAATACTGGCCTCTGGCTTTCACAAGAAACCCAGTTCCCTTGGCCCACAGACATTCGTACAACTCAGAATGTGCCCAGAGCAACAGGAAGGAGAAACCGCACTGAAAAAGTGACTGCCATCAGGTGACCTGGGCTCTGTGATTGGTCTGGCCACTAACAAATATTCCTAATATAGCACTTCAAAATTTTCAAAGAAGTTTTCATGAATGCTTTCTTTGATCCCCAGGATGACTGGATTGTAGTAGTTCTCAACCTTGGCTGCACATTGTAATCACTTGGGAGTTCAAAGCAAACAATAATAATTATTATTTAAGAAAACCTACTATGCCTGTGCTTCATTTCAGACCGACTAAATCTGGAGATATGTCTTGGACATTGGTGATTTTTTAAAACTTCCCTAGTTGATGCTAATGTGCAAGCAGGGTTGAGAATCATTGCCTTTGTCCCATTTCTTTGATGAGTAAAATAAGACTGAGGGCAGTACATTTTCTTGTCCAAGCTTGAAAGACAGAGCCAGGAGAAGCCAGGTATTGTAAACTCTAATCCACTAGCCTTCCCAACTTTTCTTCTTCTTTTTTTTTTTTGTTTTTGTTTCTGTTTTGAGATAGAATCTCACTCTGTTGCCCAGGCTGGAGTGCAGCAGTGCGATCTCAGCTCACTGCAACCTCCACCTCCCGGGTTCAAGCAATTCTCCTGCCTCAGCCTCCTGAGTAGCTAGGATTACAGGCATGTGCTACCATGCCTGGGTAATTTTTGTATTTTTTCAGTAGAAACAGGATTTCACCATGTTGACCAGGCTGGTCTTGAACTCCTGGTCTTAGGCGATCTGCACGCCTTGGCCTCCCAAAGTATGGGATTACAGGCATAAGCCACCACGCCCAGCCAAGAACCTCACTTTTTTTGGACCTTTATCCCTATAGAAATTCTTTCTTAAATAGCATGTAAGCATTTGTTGCGGAACAAACTTGCTATTTTGTCTCTTATTCAAGGTAGGTTGATTTTTTGCTTTATTTCAGTGAAAGATATCCATGCCTGCTCCTGCAGGGCCTTGCTGACTTCATCTCAGTGCCCATCAGGGTGTTATTGACCAGAGGAGCTGAAGAGTAGGGATATAAAAGATTCAAGAAAAAGTCTTGGTGATTGTGACTTCCTTCCTCCCTCTTCCCCTCTCCTGGGCACACACAGGACATCAAGTTAATAGTGAACTCTAGGGATATGGAATGGAAGAAAATCAGAGGATATGCATTTCAACGTTCACACCTGTAACATCTCTCTGACAGGGGGCGCTGTTCTAAGTCCAGTGTTAACCTAATTTTACTATGGAGTTACTTTGACCACTAGTTGAACCTAAATCCATTGCCCTTGTAATGACCAGAACTGATCCTGAACTTGCCCAAACAGAAAAAGTTATCTCCATTTTCCTCATGAAAGCTCTGGGGACCCTCTTGCAGGCTGGATCAACCATTGCTAATGGAACCTGGTTTTTAGTCCCCTCCCTTACCTGCTTGCTACTCCTGAGCCTAGATCCATTGTAAAGGTGCTGTAAGTGGCACCCTTCCCTCCTCTTTTCTTTTTGCAATCCTGTCTAGATTAATGATCTCTCCATGCCCTAAGAGCATGGACTGGCTTTCCAAAAAGAGTATCTGGTATGGGTTTCACCATTCCGTTTTCAGTTACTTTGGCATAATAGGTAGGTAGAGAACTCACTTGGTATTTCCTGGCCATAGTTCATCATGACCTGGTTAACAGTGAAGTGGGTAGTTAGGGTTGTAAAGGCTTGGATTTAGACAGACTTAGTTCAAATCCTGGTGCTGTCACTTACAGGTCTGTGAGCAAGTTATGTAATTTCTTTAAGTTTCAGATTCCTCATCTGAAAGGCCCTACTTTGAGGGCTTCTGTCATGATATAGAAGGTATGAAGTGTGCTTAACATAGTAAGTGCTCAATACATGGCAGCCTGTGCTATGATAGCCATTATGACCATTGTCCAAGCTATTTGACAGTAAGGCAACAGAAATCATTTTTCTCTGCAGTCAGCTGGTGTTAAGTGCTTTCTCACTCAGAGGTACCCTAGATGCTGCAAGGTGTATGCAAACAATGACTGTAGCTTCACATAAACCTGCCAGTTTCTCTTCTTTCTCCCAACCCTTTTCTATTGTAGTAGTTATTGTCCATGCTACTGTTTGAGCTTCTCTGTTCATTTATTTTAGACCTCTGGTCGTTGTTAATATGCAGTGTTCCTTGGGAAAGAAAATACTTGAAGCTGTTCTTAATCATTGATATCAATGTATCAACAAATGTCAGATCCTTTACAGAAAGCCATTTTGCTTAAGGGGGAAAAAAGCTTCTAGGCAAGAATGAAGGTTGTGGTGTCTGAGGACCAAAATTATCCTCTGGATAATCTAGACTTATAAGCATGGTCTAGATTTGGTTCTGGCTGTGACTTTGTGCACATCACAGCTATACTTCTCCAGTTTGGGGATGTCTGGGAGATGTTCCATGTGAACCATCCAGTTCCCTAGAGGTACTGTGATGGCTCCAAGTCAAGCTCTGGTTTTTATGCAATTGGAATTGTGGCTCCTAGAAGCCAAATACCACCGTTTGCCTTTTGTTGTTGTTGTGGTTATCCTATTTGGATGAATAACTCACAATGTTCTAGTTCAGCTGAAATGACTCGAGAGCTGTTTGTGAGTTAGAAACAGTGGTCACAGTTAAAAACCTACTAGTCTTAGGCTCTGCAATAAGGAAATAATCTCTAGAGCCCCGGCTTCAGAAATGGCACAAAAATGGAATGGACAAATATGAAAAGTAGATAATGGATCCACAGTGATTTAATATTCGGTGATATTTTCATTTTATGCAAATACCAAAAGAAAAAAAACCTGGCTATTTGAAAGAAAAACAGGAACCAAAAAAATATTTAGTGTTTGATCAAGCAAGAATCCTTTCACACATCTGCCAAGAGAGTTAAAACAAATATAGATGTTAAATAAAAGGCCCAGGTACCAAAGAGCAAAATTTAATGAAAGCCAGAACTGTTAAGTATGGATTCCTGTTGAGAAAAATGTCAATCTCTTTCAGAGTTTCCCCAATGCTCTATTTTTAAGAAAAGTGTAGTAAAAATACATAATACAAGTTAACTTTTTTCTTGCTTTTGTTTTCCTTTCATTTCTCCATTGATGAAAAAGCATATTTCGCCAGAGTCTTGGACCCCCTCATAGCATAGACCCTCATTTCTAGCACAAACAAGTCTCTCTTTATCTGCTCATGTTACTGGTGGGCTCAGTAGCTGGAGAGGCGTCTTACCAGGCCAAAGGCAAAAAGTCTTTGAAGCATGTTGATGTTAAAGGGTTATTTCCAACTCTTCCAAGATGCAGACACCTTAATGGTGGGTCACTTCGGATTCTGCAGTGGTAGTCTGAAGGCTGAGAAAAATCTTGTGTGAGGGCAGGGGCTGAGGGACATCAGATGGCAGTAGTGAAAAGCAATCATCCATCTTGAGGGTCTGGTTTCATGAACCATGCCCACATTGACACGCAAGAGACTGAACAACAACACTTGAGTCGAAAAAGGGAAGAGTTTGATTTTGGAAGGATTCTTTGCTATGGCTGATGACAGGAGAGTGGAGAGATATAGAGATGTTGTGGGTCCACCGAGAGAATCCACAGAAAAGCCAGTCAAGCTGCACCTACCCCTAGATAGGCTCCAAAACCTTTAGCATGTCAATTGCTAATGATAACCCCTAGCAGAGAAAATTGGATAGAAGTAGGGGGTAAGGGAACAAGCCAGAGTATGGTTATCAGTAAAAGCTAATGACACATGGCACGCACTGAATCATGCACCTAGGAGAGTGACTGCTGGAGAGCTGGAAGCCAGTTGCACCAAGAATGAGAGTTGGGATCTCCAAGAAAGCTATATGTCAGGGATTCTCACTTCCAACCAAAGTTGCACTCAGCCTGGGCTTCTCTCTATAAACCCTGCCACTTCACTAATCTTGCTTTAGTTCAGCTTTGTAGCCCTAATCATAGGTATATTGGAATACAACGTTCTCATGCTGTCTTAGCTGGGGGAAGGTCAGCCTCCTTGGGTTAGAACCTGGGATCGAAGGTCTTAAGGTGCCCTAAATGTCATTATCAACTTAATCCATCTCCCTATACGTCTTCAATTATTTCCTGGGGTATCTCACTTTCTAAAGATGACAGAGCATTATCTGGCCACATGCTAAAACAACACTTTATATTAACATAAAAACCCAAGTTCTTTGCATGAGCATAAACTTCATATGTGTTTTCTCAAACCTAGGATAGGGCACACCATGGAAAGCTCTATTTTGTATGAAATTTTGATGAGGCTTCCTCTTCCAAAATTATTCTGTCACCTTTCTTTCACACTTAGCTTGCATAGCATTGCTCCCCATGTCAGAGGCTCCATAGAAGAAGAGAATCTACTCCACAATGGGTTCCTGCTTAGGTACCAGGCAAAGAAAAAGTGAGAATCGTGGGCAATATCTCCCCTGGCTGTTATCTCTTCCCAAAATTCTGCTTGGTTTAGGAAGCCAAGTGCCTTCAGCTACCAGACTGCCATTGAGCCTGAGCACACCAGAAGGACATACTTCTCAGGGCTGAGGTTGACTCTGAAGAAATATGCCATACCACCTACGGCCTGTGAAATGGCTCTTCCACATTAAAGGAACTGTTTTTCTGAGCAGCAGTAACTTGAGGAGTCCTTCTCTGACTGCACATCTGCCCCTGCCCTCTCCACCACCCTCATCCTGAGTTGCTTTTCACCTGTGTTCTCCACTAAATCAGTGCTTAAGCAGTGCCCCACTTGGGGAAGGCAGCCCACTTCTCCAACAATGTCTGTCCCCACCAAAGGCTTGGGGCCAAGGAGTGGAGGGTAACATGGAAAGCCCCCACAGAGAATTAGTTTGAAGGTTGCTTTTTTCCCTCTTGCTTGTAAAGTGGAACAAATATTGAATCTCCAATCTGAAAACTGAAGAGGGATAGGTAGGGAGTTGGGGATAAGAAGTAAAGAGAAGGAAAGGGCCTAACAGAACCTGCAAACCATGGATATTAGTAAGAAAAAAAATTGCACACACTAAGACACACTAACAACTGAATTAAAATAAAACAGTGCAGTTTCCTCATTAGTGTTCCAGTGACTCTACTGTCAGAGACACAGGATTCATTAGACAGGGTTACTCTCCCCTTATTGCAGTACAGTGTTATTTTTTCATCCTCACTTAGCAAACAGAAAAGGGTGAAAGAACATCAAAAAAGGAAAAGGGACAGAAAAATGGTTTTTCAATTCTTCAGGAAAACCTGTTGAATCATCCTTCTTGTGGTCGCAGTGGTTGGTGGTGGTTGCGTTTCATTTTGTTGTTGTTTTTGGCACTGAAGGGTTTGGGATGGGGCTGGGGAGCCCGAGCCTGCTCCCCCAAGGGGTCTCCATCTGCTCCAGTTACAATCCTGTGGCTCCCAAGGGCATCCCTGAACTGTGGCTCATGCAAGGAATCGATTGCATGGACTTGGGGAAGTCATGGCTGACCACCCGACCATTCTCTCCACTGCCGCCGCTGCTGGCTCCTGCCCCACTGTTGCGGGGGAGGGTCGATGTCCGTATGGCTTCATTGATGGATTGCTGTGGGATCAAACAAAAACCCTTTTCAGGAGGACCGGGGGTTCTTCCCCGGGTCCTTGGCAATGACAGGCAATGGGAATGAATCAAGACTGGACTTCAAATATAACTCCAACTCTGCTTCCCCATCCACCCCCTCTTCTATTCTACAATGCTAATTCTGACTTCCCAGGAATTCAGAAAACTATCACTTGGCTCTGGATATGTCTGATCCCCTCTTTAGCCTCAAGTTCAATGTTCAGTGAGGTGTGTTAGATTGGGTAAGACAGAAGATCCTTTCTTATTCTTACATTCTGTGATTTCTAAAGGTGGAATATTTCCTTGGTATTATTGATTAATGTGTGATGTAGCATCACAACTAAGTGGAAAACCTTCTGGGAATGGGGTTTGGAAACTTGGATTCTAGTTCTGGTTATGACATCAACTAGTCATGTGACTGTACATATCTCCTTAGTATTCTAGAATTTTTAAACCATATGATTATCTATGCACCTACACACTGTTATTAGCAAGAATGGTGCTACCACATGAAAAATGCCTTGAAGTGTTAAAATAAATTGAGAGTGTGATATTGTTGGGTTAAAATGGAAAACTACCTCTGATTTACTTCAGAAAAAATTCTAGCCTACCTCTATAGCAGCATGTGTTAAGGGAATGTAGGACTCGTTTGAATAATACAATATGCAAAATGTAATTGGAAAGGAACATGTGCTAAAGAAAATGAGAATGCATTCCAAACATTATCATCTGTGCATCAACTGCTTCCCATCAGCATGTAGACCCTGTACTTCCAGACTGACATATCAGATCAGTGCCACTAAGTTTGTGACTTCTAGAATGTCGGAATTCTAGGTCTGAAAAGGACTCCAAGGATCACCCCGGAATCAGATGAGTTAAGTGGGATATTCAAGACCACAAAGTAGGTCTAGAACCATATCCTCTTAGACAGGAGGAAGTGTTCTGTTCAGAGTTCCTTTGGAGAAAGACCACTGATGGTAGGAAATCCAGAGCCTTATCTTTTACTGTCCATCTCAAACTTTCCATTAATAAACAATCACAGAATTTTTGAGGTGGGGTTTGGTTTCTTGGTGGGAATCAGTATAAAGGAGAATTGTCAGTGGGACCAACCCTACCTCTTCTTCAGGGCACATTCTGTTCTCACCGTCTTCTTGAAGCCTTCCTAGACTACACCAACCTGCTGTAAGTGCTGGCCTCTCTCATCTTGTACTCATGCGGTATACATTCTTTTGTAATGGTTCTGCCTCCAGCGTATAAGTTTTGTCTTCCGTAAGAGAGCTTTCTGGAGGAGGGCAAGGGCCATGTCTTCTCAATCCTCAGCTATCTCACAGAGTATCCAGTAAGCAATTAGATGCATAATAGATGCTTTTGAATTTGTCTAAGAAACACCAACCACCTAGGATCCGTCTCAAAAAGTCTTTGACTTTCTCTCTTACATATTGGCATGATTCTAGTGACCAGAGAAATCAGTCAACCTTCTGTGGCCAGACAGAGATAAACAGTGCAGTTTTGACCCATTTTTTCCCCCTGCTATCCTTGTATTACTGGCAGTTCTGACAATGTTTTAAAATGTTCTTTTTAAAATCCATGATTCAGACAGATTTGCCCCATATGATGTACCACCCACACTGGTTCTGTCTCCTCCTCAAACCCATGACTTGATTTATTTACATTCTCCCTTGGCTGTCTTCCATTGAAGAGAAAGTGTGACCTGGATTGCATTCTTCTAAGTCAAAGGCCAAATAAATACTACCTTGAAGCTACACCAGGGAAATGTAAAATGAAAATATGATAAATTAACAGTTACTTATCCTCATCTAAAAATTATTGAAGAGAAAATAACATTTTATTTTTATCTGTGGGAAATATAGAAACTTCTATAGATTAGCTTGGAATGTCTATCATTCATGTTTTTCCTCTGCCACACCCCTTTAATTAAGGAAAAAAACCCACTAAAGTTTACATAGATCACCTTGGTCTTTGTTCCTCATAAGGCTCACATATTTTCATAATATTCCATTGAAGTTGTTGGTACTTCATGAATTTGTCTTAAAAGACAAGATTGATAACCTATCAACATTGGTGCTTGCCGAAGTCTGAGACAATTTAGCCAGGCATGTAACTAAAAATCTCGAAGGTCACATCATTAGAGTTGGTATTCAAGGAAGCTGAGCACTTTTCAAAGGTCAATGACTCCATACCCTTATCATGGGTGGTTACTGCTTTCTTACTGGCTTCTTTTCGAATACATTTATGAAAGTCAGGAGAAATGATAAATGGAGTTCAAACTTTGCAGTGGAAAGCAATGCTTAACGTCAACTACATCACTAGTTCTGAAACTTGGTTGCACATTGGAACCATCCAGGGAGTTTTGGGGAAAAATCCCTGACACCTGAATCTTACCCTAGAGATGCTGGTGTGGTGTACGGCCTGGACATCTGGAGTTTTAAAAGCTCCCCAGATGATTCTAAAATGCAAGCAAAGTTGAACCACATGATCTAATTTGTCCCTTTTACTTTACAGAGAATCTGATGACAATGACTGACTTGTTTAAGGTAACAGTTATATGTGACCTAGTGATAAGGTGAATGACCTTCTAAATGTGATTCTTCCTGCTCCTGCCTGCCCCCCTGTCATGGCTAAGCTGTCATAAACTGCTGTCATTTCTCCCCTAGCCTTCGGGAATGTGGCTTTCCCTTATCCCTCCTTGACATGCCAGCCATTCTTAAAGTTCATCCTTGAGGGTGGTGGTGGTGTTTTTGGAACTGATATTCAGAGACAAAGGGATGAGTAAAAAAATCCAACTTGAAGACCCCTAAATTGACCCTTCGGAACCTCATTTCCCTAACAGTGATTGCATCCTAACTTCTCAGTCACTTGCTTTTCTAAGAAGAGTGTGCTCAGCCTCTGCGCATCATAGAATATCCTAATCAAAGCTTAAACTTCAGTAATGTCCTTGCTCAGGCATGCGTGCAAAGCACCAGTGACCACCTGCTGTGGAGGATGCTCCCCTTGAGTTATCACGTCTCTCAGCTGTTCATTAATTCCAGGAAAATGTGCAAGCCCTCAATTGCTGTAGCTTAAACATGCCCCATGTTAGCACAGCCATATGTAATCTTGAAAGGTCAGCATCTCTCATGGGGGTGAGAGAGGCTGGGGATTATTTTCCTTTGGGAGTGAGGTGGTGAATATTACTTTGCTGCCCTTAATATCAGCTAAGGATTCAGGTGCCAGTCTGTTTGCCCAGGCAGAGAGGAGGGGCAGAGGACCTGAGATTTTATTCAATTTGCAATGTATCTTAGGTTATGTATTTTCTGCTACTACATGACAATTTAAATTAGACTGAAATATTGTGAGCTGCCTGAAGTCCCTCTCTGAGTCTCCTACTCTCACATACCACCCTTTTCCCTCAGTCTTTCTGTGTTCCAGTCTCCTTGGCCTTCTTCCCCTTTCTGGGCAAGAGTTCACATCTTTGGGTCTCTGACACTTGTGTATCACTGGCAATTCTTTTTTCCCGGTTAATTCTTTTCATGCTTTGAGTCTGTTAAATATCACTTTCTCAGGGAAGCTGCTCTGACTGCCCCATTCTTTTATCAGGACTGGCCTCTGCTCTATACTTGACAGCACTGGGCATTTTTTTCACTAACACTCATTGAACATGTGTTTGCTTATGATCTGTCTTCCCTATCAAACTCTCAGCTTCTTGAGAAAAGAAGCTGTGTCTGTTTTGTTCTTGACTGTATCGCCAGTGCCGAGTCTTGCCCAGCACGCGGTGGTGCTCAGTATGTCTTTGTGGAAGGAATACCTGTAGGGTGCCTTCCCACTATCTCTGTGACACTTGTCCTGCTCATCACATGTCAAAGGGGAAAGAGACTCATCAACACCCAGCAAGGGTTTAAATACTACAGTCAGTCAGATGAGGGGAACTGAATGGTAGAGCTACATTTTATTTGTCTTTGTGAGCAGCACTGCGGCTGGGACTGGAAGAACACAGAATAGGTGCTCAAAAATGATCTGCTGCCATGTAGTTGAAGCAGGACAGACAGATTTAGGAAAAGTGGCTTGGCTGATACCAAAAGCCCGGGCTTTGTGGAGACCATGTTGGAGGTCTAATTCCTGGTTTTTCAGTTCCTTGCTTGTGTGACCTAGCCAGGAAAAGTTACTTAGTTTCTTTGAACCTTTATTTCATCTGTAGGATTATAAGAACAACCTATTACATGGTTAATGAAAATGTGTAGAAATCACTTTGAACATAAAAGTTACTGAAAAATCATCTTTCCTCCTTCCCTTCTTTCTCCTTTCTGCCCCCCTTCCTCTTGTTCTTTCATCCACGAAGAGTGAGGAAGATGTTTTTAAGCACGTTTGAGACACATGAGAGGATGGCCCTGAACGAGTTTAGGGTCTTAAGGCCTTAAGAGTGGGCCAAGGGTGGGGCGTGGTGGCTCACACCTGTGGTCCCAACACTTTGGGAAGCCAAGGCGGTGGATCACGAGGTCAGGAGATCAAGACCATCATGGCTAACATGGTGAAACCCCTTCTTTAGTAAAAATACAAAAAATTAGCCAGGTGTGGTAGCACACACCTGTAATCCCAGCTACTGGGGAGGCTGAGCTAGGAGAATCACTTGAACCCGGGAGGTGGAGGTTGCAGTGAGCCAAGATTGCACCACTGAACTCCAGCCTGGACAACAGAGCGAGACTCTGTCTCAAAAAAAAAAAAAAAAAAAAAAGTGGGCCAAATACTGTGATAATGGAAATGAATGAGAGGGAAAGCTCTTATCAAATGCCCTTGGCATCATCAATTTGGGTCTCTCTGTAAGGTTGGGGACTCTACTTCTGAAAAAAACTAATTGCTTTTGGAGAAGGCTAAGCACAGAATAATAAAGAGAACTGCAAAGCTGAAAAGTCTGAGAGGCAAGTTGAATGCATTTGTCTTATCTCTTTGGATAAGAGAGGAGTTGATGGAGCGTCAACAATTAAGGGCTGGGTTGATTAATAAAGAAAGTATCTTTTCTGCAGTTGGAAGATGGAAAATTCTATTAGGAGCCTCAGTGAGTCGGGTGAAAGTCACTCCAATCAATGGAATTAATTCTAGAAGATTGTGGCAGAAGACATTGTATTAATGATTCCAAGAAACCCTGATGTTGGCTTCTGAAAAATTTAACATCTTCATTGCAAAGGAAAGGGTGAGAATGTCCCCAAGAAGCTATGCCATGACTCAGTGGCCTCTTTGAAAGATTCTCATTTTAATCTAAATAGTGTGACTTCAGTGAAGGTCAACATGGTCCCTGTTTTAAGAGGATCCCAGACTTTAGCCACTCTGGTACCACTACCTGCCACTGGTTATGATTATTGGGATTCATTGTAATCCAGAGAAAGGGCTGGATATCCAGGAGCTTTCCTGCTTGGTGGATGACTGGTCTCATCACAGTTCATGAGCACAAACATGGGGCCAAAACTGACCCTTGGATGAAATTGTTTGTAATTCCTAGACTGTGTGGTTTTGATGGCAATACTTGCTTTAACTAAGAGCAGCTCCCTCCCATGCCTTGCCTCATCCTTTAAGAGATTTTCTCCTTTGGATTCAATTATGCATTAATTTTACTAATACTTACTCTCAGTGTGTGGGATGTCCAGAAAAATCAGACACAACTTAAGGAACTCACAATCTATACAGCTTAAGAACCCTAGCTCATGTAAACAGGGACAATGAAAGGAAAGTTTTAAGGAGGATGTATCTGGCCACTAGTAACAACTATTATTTGAAATACTAGTTATCATTGTCGTTATTATTTACTGAAGGCTTACTGTGGCCCAGGAATTTTGCCAAGCTCTTTATATCCATTATTTCATGCAATCCTTATAACAATTTTATGAGGTATGTACTGCCACTGCCTCTATTTTATAGAAAATGAGGATCAGAGGCCGGGTGCAGTGGCTCATGCCTGTAATCCCAGCACTTTGGGAGACCAAGGTGGGTGGATTATCTGAGGTCAGGAATTTGAGACCAGCCTGGCCAACATGGTGAAACCCCGTCTCTACTAAAAATACAAAAATTCGCCGGGCGTGGTGACACATGCCTGTAATCCCAGCTACTCAGGAGGTTGAGGCAGGAGAATTGCTTGAGCCTGGGAGGTGGAGGTTGCAGTGAGCCAAGATCATGCCACTACACTCCAGCCTGGCCAACAGAGTGAGACTCTGTCTCAAAAAAAAAAAAAAAAAAAAAATAGAAGAAGGAAAATGAGGATCAGAGAGTTACTAAAACCTGTGTAAGATGACACAGTTAACAGATGGAGCAGACAGAATTTATGCCCAGACGTTCATTCTCCAGAGCTTCTACTCTAGATGATGATGCTGTACTGCGTCTTAGACAAGCAGTGAGGAAAAAGGAATTCCTATAATCTGTACTGGGCCAAATCTGGGCCTCTGGTTTGAGTCATAGTCTATAGTGAAGGTTTTGAGGGATGGTACAGGTTGTAGCTCCCCTAGTTCTTGTCCTGTTCCCCTTTTTTGCCCCTGGAGTAACCTTTCCTCATTTTGGAGGGTAAGGTAGGAGAGTCTTTAGTCCTATGTTTTGAATGGAATGGTCAAAGAGCTTTGAGTAGGTTCTAGGAGTTCTTGTTTGTTCAGCCAAGCTCCTTGGAGGCCTACACTGGGTTTAGAGTCTGAAGCCCATGCCTTTGTAGTTCTTGTCATTTGAGAGGACCTGAGAGGGACCTGGAGATGGATGAGCTGGTCAAGAGAAGGACTGGGGTGTTCCTAGGTCCCTGGTGAAATGTCATTGAATTTCTATTCCTTAATTGTTCCTTGTTGTGTCTTGGAGAAGTTGCCTTTTAAATGGACTCTATGAAACAGAAGACAGGGTGAGGGATCGACCCATAAAAAGGCACATGAGTGGGAACATGAGGTGGGGGCGAAGGTATGGAGTATGTGAGGAGAGCAGATTGCTAGGATGTGAGTGGGGTAGGTAGGCTGACAGGGAAATGCTGAATACCAGGACAGAAGGCCCCTAGCTCCTCATGCACAGAACTAAATACAGAATTTCTAAACAGAAGGAGCAAATGCCCGGAGATGTCCTCTCCAAGGGTGACCCCAGAGGTATGTGTAGGATTGAGGGTCCAAGGCAGGGAGACGCTGGGCAGGAGGCTATGTTTGGATCCAAAAGTGGGCTTACTGAGCTTGGGGCCAAATGTCTGTTGAAAAGTGGGCCTCTTAGGGTACATTCTCATAAGGCAAATTCTACCAAGGGATCTTGTTAGTCTTGTCAAATCAAGATAACAGTATAGGTCAACATATCACCATGGGTACATTGCCCAGAGGGACTGCACTTCTCTTCTCTTCTCTATCTAGATCTCACCTGTCCTTCTTAATATTGGCATCTTCCTGGAAGCCTTCTTCAATCTTTCTTCTCTAAATTCCTATAGGCCTTCCTATCTATGCCATAGCTTGCCTCACTGAGTAATTATATTGTGCCCATTCTTTGTGGAAGGTGAAAGGTGCTGAAGATCATAGAATGCACCTCCCTCCTCTCTGAGTCCTCATGATGCTTGCTCATGGTATTGTTCACATGATTAACTTCCATAAATAATTTCTTACTGAAGCTAAATGTTGATGGGCTTTGAAGATCATTTAATCCAAACTCCTTTTTGATGCTTGAATCCATATCCTTGTCAAGAGTTATTCATCCTCTACTTGTATACCTTCAGTGATGTTGAAACTTGCTACTTTTTGGGATAGTCTAGCCTTTCTTTAGACAGCTCTTTCAGAAGAGTAAATTTAGTGTATCGTGTTAACATTTATCCTCTATCACCTTTAGTCATGTGTTCTTGTTGTATACTTTGGGACTCCATAGAACTAGCCTGTTTTCTTTTTCCACTTGGAAAGTATTGGTATTTTACAGACTACTCTTAAATCCTCCACAATTCTCTTCTCCAGTTCCCTTTAGCTACATTTGATGTGGTTTGGGGTCATCTCACTAATCTGCTTACCTTTCTCTGCACATGGTCCTCTTTGTCAATGTCTATCTCTTAGAGTGGAGCCTAAGAAAAGACCCAATTCACCAGGGTATGACAAGGTCAGCACAGAGTAGAGGGTAGACATCCTTTCCTCTCTTTTGCAGCCACACTTCTGTTGCAACTTCAGAGAGAATGAGCCTTGGTAGCCATCACTCTTGCCTCTCGCTGTGCTGCCTGTCCATGTAAACTGCTAACTTTCAATGTCACTGACCCCTCTCTGGCAAATGCAGTTGTTTTCTTGGGCCTTGTGTCTGGCCCGACACACCCCATCTTCCTTCCTTTCTCACGGCTGCCTTTGTTCCTGTCACCTTCCTCCTAACAGCTTCCTGCTTCCTGTCTTGTGCTGACCTCAACCACCTGTCATTCCCCACCCTTTCTAGAAAAGGGACTCCCAGGAAACCCAGCTGCGTCACAGAACAGGTTAGGAAAAAGGCCCGGGAAGACGATGCCACCTTCATCCGCTTGGATTCACTACGGGATTTGTAGCAGAACTCGATTAAGGCAACCAGCATGGCTAGTCCAAGTCCTCCGATCAGGATGTAGAACACTCCCGCCACATTGCTGAGGCTCAGAGCGCTTGTCTTGTCCTAAGAAGAGGAGGAGGGAAAGGAAGGGGAGGGGGAAGAATAAAGTGAGTCAAGAGACTAAAGACCATCCAAGCAGCAGCATATTTACACACATACACTCAACCCCACACCCTCTTTAACATTTGCAAAGGTTGGATAGGCTATTTATTCATTGACCAAGTGTTAAACATTCCCCAGGAAAAAAGTGTGTGTCTATGTGTATTTATAAATTTTCCAAGCCTCCCTGATTATGTTGAATTTGTAATTACAATTCCCCATTCCTCAATGCCTTTTCTAGGGTGAGAGACATCACAAGAAATTTAGGGCAGCTTCTACCAAAATTTGCACCTTTGAGCTTACCCCATTCTTTCAGAAAACCATGTCCCTTTCTTTTCAGCTTGATTCCTGCCTCCCCCCACCGCATTTTCTCTGTTGCTTGGTAACGCATTGGCCTCGCTCATTGTTTATGTCTCTGAGCATTTTTCTGAGAGTTGGTACTTACAATGAACTTTCCCCTAGATGTGCATTCGATTTCAATTTAATAAGACAGTTATTGTATGTATAATAAAGACCAACTGATATATATGTTAACTTACTGCTCTGAGTGCCGATTTAGGGGGAAGAAAAACTAGGGGGCTTAGAATAGTAAAAAGGCACTGAGAGAAAAATGGCTCTATTAAATCTTAATAATTATGCTTAATTGACATCATTTTTCCTATTGGAGGTGCTTGCTAAAAACACTGGAGGCAGACCCAGGTGGCTGAATTTAGAAATCTCTGTTGCCTGCGATAAAAGATCTTACACTGGTTTGGGAAGAGCAGGGTCACGAAAAGGGTGCTTAATTCCTAGGAGTCTGAAGACAAGTACTCATGTCTAGTAGGAGGTGGCCAGAGCTCACCCTGTGGAGCCAGAAGAAGGCCACTGGTCTGCTGAGATCATCCCTGAGTTCTGTTACCTCCAGTGGGGTTCAAAAGTGAAAGTCTGCGGGACAACACTTTCCCAAGTGGTGAGAACAATCAAACACAACTGATGGTCATGGTGAGAGGTAATGACGCAGGAAGCAGGGCGAGTTGCTCAGTCAAACTCTTGACACAGGCAGAGGAACATTTTTAACTTTTAGAATACTCATTCCTAGATGTCATGGCAGCTCTAACACCTTTGTTTATATTGTTTGTTCATGTACAATAAATGTCTCATTGAATTAAAATGAAATGCATGCCTCAGTTGGCACAGGTACACACCATCTTGACTAGTTGGTGGCACTGGATAGGATATGGCCTTTATACCTCTCCATGTGTTCCTTTTCAGGTGGGGATGTAGGTGTGCCATGCAAGGGGTGGCGTGTGTTGCCCTAGAGACTTCGACTGACATTTGCCTATTAGAATCTGGGCATATGGAAAGGAATCGCTTAGTGACCAATAAGTCAGTGACCTCTGCCCTGGTTCTAGTTGGTGCATTGTACAGGATTCAGCAGGACTGAGCTTGGGGACTGTAGCTGGCAAATAGCAGCATCCCTTCCCTTCCAGTAGCAGCTTTGGCCAGCAGAGCTGTAGGATTATCTAAAGCCTGCCCCCTTGGTGGCTTCCTGTATCGCTAAAGCAGATGGCTCTTGAATATAGGTTACACTTGGCAAGGCATAGCCTGGCTTTGGAAGCAGTAGAAATGATTATTCAAAGGACTCAAAGGGGCAAAATTTCTCCAGCTCTGCTGTAATGACCTGATAAGGGTAATGTGCAAAAAATGAGTTCAGTGCTTGGTTCAAGAGTTGGCTGAACAAGTAAATTCCCACTTCACATGATTTTTAGAACACTCAAAATGTCTCCCTGTTTGCTGTTCAGAAGTCATGTATTTCTTCCTCTGGAGAGTAATGCTTTAGAGTCCTTGGGGGACTTACAGTTCACAGAAGTTCCTATAAAACTCTTCTGTTCAACAGGGGTAAGGGTGGGGTTAGGAGGCATGTATTATCCGCTCAAACCTTAGTAAAGAGTGGTGGACAGTGGAGCTCAGAAGGAGTAGGTACAGGGACAGGCCTGAGGGCAGGTGGAAAACAAGAAAGCTGGAGGCTGCTGACTTCCTGAGCTGATCAGTGTTTCCATACCCAAAGCACACCTTGCCCCTTTGGTCATCAAGCTGTTTTCTTCTTGAGGTTTACCTGGTTGTGGATGGCCTCCAAGGACAAGGGAGTGATGGGCATCTTTTTCTGTTATTATCTTCAAAAGACCCTAAGAGGGTATCTGCCTCCCTGACTTACAAGGAGGAGCATTCACTTCCAGTATATCTAGGAAGGAAGTGGGGTGAGATCTTCATATGGATGTGGGGTGGAAAGGCATGTTCTATATAAGCAAAGAAGGAGGGTATAATGACTGATTATGTCTGGAGGTGAAGAGCATCCTTCACTTTAGAAGAAGGTCTCTGGCCCAGGGAGATGGCAATGTGTGTGACGGAGGATACATCCTTTACAAAGAGGACAGCTAGATGGTATAGGAACTGCCACCTTTTGCAGGATGCACAATGTCATTTATCACTATTTATGCTGACACAGCTCTGTAGTAGAGGAATCAGGAAAGACCTCTGGAATCAAGGGAGAACCTGGGCCCAATTGCCACCAATATCACAGGTAACACAACCACCTAAATTCAGATTTATTTAACAGGATGTGGGATGAAGGACTGGTGTTGGTGTAGTCTTAGTCCACATAGCTGAGGAGTTTCCATTTACACAAGATGTTCTGATCCCCCTTAAGCTTGTCATTAGCTTTTTGATAAGATCTTTCTAAGGAGGCCTGAGGCCATGGTCTTCTGTTTAGTTGCCTTTACTGACTTTCTTTGTCTCACGCTGTGGGAATAAAATGGGACATCCTGGGGCAGGGACAAAAATCCCTTTTATTTGAGGACCACAGCTCTGGTTCCTCTGGTCCACAGCATCCATAAAAGAGGCAGCTTCCTCATGGATCTGTGTACAAACAGCTACTCACATTTCACAGCAACACACTTCCTAGCTGTGATCAGGGACAGGGGAGAGATGGAGTTTAAGTCTTCTGAGCACCCCTCAGGGCACCCCGTTCTCCTATTCCATAGCAGCTGCACACCCCAAAAGCTAGGCAGCTTGTCAGTGGGGGTGGAAAAGTCACAACTCATCTCCCGCCAGGAGTGGGGAAAGAGAGTGACAGTACCAAGAAGAGTGACAGGTGAAAAGAAAAATAAAACTCGTCTTGCAGAATCGCTGGGCTTGTTGCTATGGTGATGAATGGTGACGAGTGGTGATGAGACCCCCTCCACTCATCTGTTCTCCTTAACCTGTTGTCTTGATTTGCTGTCTCCCTCATATAGAAAGGAGATTTCGCCCCCATATTTCTCCTTGTTCTTCCCACATACTGGGGGACTGTCTCAGTCTCCCTCTGTGCTTCTGAGTCAACGTCCCTTCCAAGAATGTAGGACTGATTCATGAGGAGGTCTGAGCTAGGCCTAAGGCAGAGAGACTCGAAGCTTTCTTTATGGAATAAGCAGAAAGCTCTAAGGAGAAGTCAAGGCTTTTGGTTGTCAGACCAGTCCCTTCCACTGAGACTGGTGCTGCCTGCCATCAAGACCTGCTAACTCTGGACCAAGCTTTAGTTTATCCAAATGTTTCCATTCCTTCTTATCTTCTTGGAGAAAGTTTAAACTCATACAAAGCAAAAGTACAGTTTTCTTCTCTCTATATCCTACCGAAATTCCATACAATTTTCTGTTATGCTTACATCTGGATTTTTAGGGGCAGCCTACATGCCCTCCACATGCTGAATCTGTAATCTGACTTAGCCTTTGGGGCCACAAAGCAAGGTCCACCCATTAGCCTTTCTGCTACAGTAGGCTTTCTCTTGGGCTTTTTCAAAACTGTATTTTTGGCTTAAGGACCATTTCCCTGAGCAGTTGACTATTTCCTGGGAGTGAAGGCTGAGTGGTTGGCTAGGCTCACTCATTAGCTAAGAACAAAGTGAGAAAATTATGGGGAGGTGGATTTGGTTCAACTAAAGGAGGAGCTTTTAAATAAACAGAGCTGTCCAAAGGTGGAATGCACTGCCATAGGAAGTGGTGAGTTCCTCAAACATGAACACATTCAGGAAGATGACGACAAGGTCATCTAAGGAATTCAAGCAGTGAACATAGAACTGGACCAAATGACACTTGTCCCCACTCCCAAAATATTTGAGGCACCTAAGGAGTTTCTAGAGGGTCTGGGATTATGCCTTTTAAAAATTCTCCCTAGAGACTAATACCTTTAGGGAATGCATAAAAGGAGCTCATGTTAATTGGTAACGTCTGCTGTTCCATTTCCAATCTAGGCCAGTTCCCTAGCCTGCATATTTTCCCCAAGAGCAACACAGGATGGGAATTGGCCCATTGTTCTAATAATTGGCAAGGCAAATAATCTGAAAGTGATGGTTGTGGGGGTGGCTCTTCTCAGCAGTGTGTCTCAGGGACCGGCTGCTGTACAATGCACCGCAGAATATCCTGACTCAAAACAAAATTGCATTAAGGAGATGATGTGGCTTGTGGAGGGGAACCCAAGGACTGGCTAAGGCTGAGGCCTCTTCAAAAGCGGGAGGTATTTTTCATAACAGAAGCATCAGTCTGAGGGTAACATGGGTGTGCCCACAGAAAACCTTCACTCTGAGTTGAATATGTGCTTGGACTATGCATTGGTGAGTAAGGGTCTTGTATGTTGGGAAATTGTCCCCAGAGGTGTTTCTGGCTCAAGGCCCAGAAGAGAGTTTTAAAAGAAACACTTTTGTTTTTGTCTAGTCCCTTCCTCTAGGGCAGTGATGGGAAATTTAAGGATATGTGGCTTTGGGACTTTGGACAGGATCCAGGGTGTTCTGACATTCAGTCTCTGATATGGATAACTGCTGTATGTTGGACATATTATCTTGGACCACACATAACTCCCAGAAGATTCACGTAGAAGTCACTGGTTCTCTCCAGGCTGTTGCCTACTGTGCCTCATAGAAATCGGGAACCCTGACCCTGAGCAGGAATATAGCTGGAGCCCAAAGTCTCTATGGCATGGGGGCAATGGAATGACTTCTGCATCTCTTGGTCTCAAGGGCTTTCTTTCTCCACTCACATCCCTCTGACATTGCCCTCCTGGGGTGTCGTTAGTGCAGGAACATTCAGTGGGAAGGGGAGGGAGCAAGTGGAGTAGAGCATCATTGTGTGAATTCCCGGGTCCTTCCAGGTGGCCAAAGCTCTTTACCTGTGAGAAGGGCAGGGATGGGGCTTGTACACAGTGTGTTTTCAGTCCTTTTGCCTTACAGGCCTTGCTGACAGTAGGGGCAAGAAAGTGAGTACATCCAGAATGGATGGACTTACCCTGCTGATGGTGAAACAATGTGGCATTATATTATAAAACAAGGCAGGGCGGGGGTGGGGGCAGGAAATCGAAGCTGAATTCATGCCCAGCTTTGTCACTGAGTCA